>NC_047143.1:9211423-9478923 GCF_009829125.3 Periophthalmus magnuspinnatus
ATTATATATATATATATATATATATATATATATATATATATATATATATATATATATATATATAGGAATAATTTAAAATAATAATAATTTAACAGTTTTTATCATCTACACCTAATATCATGTTAATAAAGCATGTAAAAATATTAAAAGGGCTAGTACCTGATTTTTTTTTCCCCATGTATCTGAGCAAAATTTGTCTTGCCGCTAATTATCAAGTGTTTTACTGTCCGATAAACAGGAAAAGCATGGTTGGCAGGCTAGTTGTTGTTAGCTTTTGATGGCAAAGTTTTTCTTCATGCTTTATTAAAGCTAATTAAGCAGGTTTTTAGAATGTGTAACCATTTTGATATTATGGTAACTACTTAGTTTAGGGACCACATACTAATTAATAATGAGAAGTAATGAGTACCGGTAGTTAATTAGACCTTTGTTAGTGTCTGAATAAAAATGCTTTATTCTATATGACTGTTTAACCACAGTTCAGCCTATATATTAATATTAATATTATATTATTAATTTATTAATTATTGTTATTGGACATTACCTTAACTATCCTAATATGTATTAATATGTGTTTTTAACTCTACTGAATAAAAATGCTTTATTCTATATGACTGTTTAACCACAGTTCAGCCTATATATTAATATTAATATTATATTATAAATTATTAATGTATTAATTATTGCTATTGGACATTACCTTAACTATCCTAATATGTATTAATATGTGTTCTTAACTCTACTTAATACCTGTAGAACCACTTAGTAACAAACCAATGGCTACTTACTTAGGAGTAATAAATATGTGCTCCTTAATTTAATGTGTTACCAACAATGCAATTGTAAATAACATTGGCTTCAACTCACCAACAAGGTTTCTGGGAACTTGAAAGTAGTCTTCTTTGAACTCAAGGTATTCTCTGGCTTGTTTCACAGCTTCTGGGGTCTACGCAAAAAACAAAGAAAGCAAACAAAGAATAAATCTTAAATAACTAAACATTTTAAATCTTAAATAACTAAACATTTTAAATCTTAAATAACTAAACATTTTAAATCTTAAATAACTAAACATTTTAATGGAGTTTTAATTTCTGTTGAAACATGTAGCCTTTTTGCAGTTTGACCTAAATGGCCCATTTCAGTTTGTGGAATAACAAAGTCTGAAACATGCTTTTAAACCTTGTCCCTGTGGATGTTGGCAGCTTTAATGAATATGTGAAATGCCTTGAGATATCAACAGTGAATAGTAAGTGTCGACGTGGGCAAAATGTGACTTGAAAGCTGGGGGACGCTGTGAAAGTCAACATGTAAAATGAGGGTTTACTTTGGTGCTTTCTGTCAAATTTGGACGTCCTCACACTCACTATGAGATTTTGGCCTTTTGGAATAATGTACCATAAAGTAATTCACAATACATAAAGGGACAGTTAAGTGTGAGATCACAGGAGAGGAGGGCAATATGATAATAAAAATCAATTCATCATCTGCTATTTTGGTGAAATAGACATTTTTTTTAATGCAGCTCTGTGCTCATATATGGTACACCCACTCATCTTAATGGTCAGGGGCCGCTCATATTTCACTAGGAAATACATTGCAAGGTACATTTTATTAAGGTTGACCCATCCTTCAATGCTGCTTGGACAACCTGTTAGGAGTAGTGGGAGTGCCCAGGGACCCATCTCCAGACCTTGAGCTAGATTTGGATGACAAAGTGTGCCCGTGTTTGATCATAGAGCAACACTGCACAGCGGTAGGCCATACCTCTCCGTAAATCCTGAACGTGCAGCTCTCCTCCTCCAGTTCAATGGCTGTGACTCCGGGCACCTTACGGGCTTGCTGAATGTTGGCGCCGTGAGAGCCAATTGCCAGCCCCATCAGGTCTTCTCTGACCCTCACCTCCTCTTGGTATGCTGATGCTAGCTGCTTACTTGTCTGAAAGCACAATGGAAGAAATTTAACGTCACTTTATGGCAAGTATATGCATGTATGCTGTACTTACCTCTAAATGTTTGGTGGCCTCTTCGTTTCTGGACATTAACATGAGTTTGGTTCTGATGCTGCGGAAATGCATGTCACTCAGAAGGGTTGCACGCTTTACTGTGGTTTCATTTGTTGACTGGAAAAAAACAACAGAAATAAGAGCAATGGAATAAAAATACGCCTCTTCTTAGAATTCCATTAAAAAATGCTATCATTTTCAGTTTGAAAGTACCATTTAGCTAATCGATTATTGAGGCCATGGATGAGTGTAGAATGTACCCAAGAATTCAGCTACATAATTTTCCTTAGTTATTGAGGATGATTTCTTGGGCTATGAAATAATATTTTGGTGGAATGATTAAATCACACAGGTGTAGTTATCAGTTACCATGTGGACAATAAAGTGCGTAATTGTGGAGCCAAGCACTAGCAACAACATTTGTCAATATTCAGACATTTCTTTTATCCATTAAAAATGATGAATTGCATATACAGAAATATAGGCCCCTATAACATGGCGAAATTAGGAAATTCTTTCAGTGAATATCAACACCAAAAGCCACCTTCATTCTCTGATCAACCCCCACATAAACATCCTTGTTATACCACACTAATGCACACTCACCAGCACTATGAGTTCATGTGTCTGGGCACTGTAGAAGATGCAGTTAGCTCCGATTGCTTTCCTGAAGTCTTTGTGGATGCTGTCGTTTGCACAGCTGTGGATGAAACAACAATCCATGTGAGGCTCAGTGAGAGGCCAGTAGGGGGCGGTAGCAGTGATGGAAATACTCACATGTCTCGTAGGTCTTCTGGTACAGGGATGGGCACCTTGTGGAAGGAGTTTTTGGACGAGGGACTGTTGGGGTTGACGGGCCGGATACGCTCTGACGTGACGATTTCGTTGTACGTGGCGTCGCATGCGGCGTATTCGATCACGTAGAACTGGAGAGAGGACAGGAAATGTCATAAATGTGTTTTTTGTGATTATGCATAAAATATATTATATGCATAGGTGCAGTCATTGCTCCTTTTGTACCGGAAATCCACTTTTTATCTTAAGCTAAAGTGCATGTGCTTCACAAGCAATTATAGGCATTTATACCAAGTTTACAGATGATATTTTTTTTTTTATTCAAAAGGTACTGTATGCAACTTAAAACCATACTTCGAAATGTTCTCCATGGGCATGAGAATTTTATGCCACTCTACATAGCCTTTTATTTTTCTTTATTTTTAGGCTAAAATGTTGCATAATGTGGCTTTAATATTAATAATTATGACCATATATCACAAAATTTTGCCCCCCCAAAAAAAGAAAAGCATTGTTTTAACTCGTTCAACACAAACCATTTATGTTCAACACAAACCTAATAAATCTGTAGTAAAAAACATAAGTTTAACTAACAGGTATATGTAGTGGGTTTCTGGTACAAATTTAAGGGGAGAAAATAGGGGGAAAAATAAGTGGATAACAGTGTGCGGTGAGTGATAGGACAGACAATGGGGCAGAAAACAGAGCAATTTGACAGATACATTATGTAACTTTTCTGGTGGAGGGTTTGCCACCTGCTCTTCTTCTTGTTATTGCTTTGCCTAGAATGTTCCAAACTATGGAATTGCACTTCAGGCCAAAGTGCAGATCAGATCTGTGGAGAGGAGGCTCCACTCAGTAAGAGTTCATGATTTGCAATGAATTTTTAGCAATTAAACCACCTGCAATTGAATAAATGTAAAACAGGCCATACTGTGGAACATTCCAGGCAAACCAGAAAAGTTACATGGTAGACCTTTAAGTACAAGTGTAATTTGAGCAACATAAAGTAAAGGTTAAAAGTAACTGAATTTAACGCAGTACAAGGCAGGCTGCAATATTCACATAATCGTCATCCATGAAAAAAACACAGACATGCTTTAGTTAACTTATTGACCGATTAACTACTAATTCTGTGTGCCAGCTATATATGTCAGCTATATGGTCTGTGAAAGGTAAAATTATAGAATTATTTTTTAAATTTGAGGAGTAGTCACAATAACAAACTGCTAATGAGTTAGTTTAAAATTAAACTAAAATGGTATAATGAGAGGCTAGCTTGTTTACCTATACCCATGTTGCGGTCTGTGTAATATGTAATGTCTATATTCAAGACAAAATAAAATAATAACAACGACAATTTCTTTTTCAGCAATAATAATTTCATTTCTAATCCTCAGTGATCAGCTAGGGTCTTTAATATCTAAAGATTTACAGCCTCTGTCAAATTTATTCCTCTAGTTTGATCTCAAAAGCACATGCTTTCACTGACAATTTTTTTTTGATGAATGGTAATAATTAAAAGTCTATGGTGCATGGTTAATGAATTTATATTGAAAGTCACTTAAATTGTAAAAAAAAAAAATACATACATATACATATATATATAATATAAATAAATTGGATTAGATTTGAGAAATTCTGTCAATTGAATGTCAAGTACTTGTGGGTTAGTTTTCATTATGTAACACTGTAACCAAAATGTGACAGATGGTTGGGGTGATGGAGATCAGATTACCCTCTCTCACCGCACTTTGTACAGAGTCAGTGGTAAACATCTTCGCTAAAAATTATTAAATGAATATTAAAAGGTTTAAAATGGTATAATTTGGACTGGGTGATCTGACAAAAAAAACCAAAAACCCAATAATAAATAATTCAATAATTAATTAAATAAATAAATATATAATCACAAGTGTTCTCATTGAGCAATCACGATTTCCAACTGAATCTTTTTTTTAATATATATATTATAAACAAATAAATATGGTTTATTCAAGAGTGACTATTTTTGTTTTAAAAAAGGCCCAATTTTTCCCCAGATATTTTGACCTCAAGGGCTGCTATATATAACAATATCAGTCAGCTGTGTACTGTCTGCATCCAGTTACAAAGTGTTTTATTGTCCAGTAATGAAGGAAGTATGCAGCTAGCATGCTAGTTGCTGTAAGCTCTACTATCACGGCAAAACGCCGCACTGGTCTGATCTGAGAGTTGTGAAGACTGCTTAAAAACAAAAAAAACAAAAAATGCGGCACCAGTGAAAAGTTAGGAATGCTAAGAATACATAAGGCAAGTGAGGAATATCTTTGGACCACTGTTTGGCCACAGCTTAAAATGAACTAGTTCTGTATAAATCTGGTACAGTGCCTTTAAATAGCAATTATTAAAATTTCTTCCCCCAAAGTCTTGCACCTGCTCCAAACCATATGCTTTTACTGGCAGAGGATTGGCTATAGCCCTCTCCATTTAAAAGACCCATGCTGATCATTCATGATTAGAAACGATTCAATCTATCTCTATGAAATTTCAATTAACTGCACAGCCTTATGTATACTACAAAGCAAAGTAAGAAGAACGTTGAAGTCTGCTATAGAAATGCAAGCGTGTGAGGTGGTTAGATGAAAGCATGGTCACAGAACAGAATTAAAGTCATCAGTCAGTGCTGGACATTCCTGTGGGCTCTTATCAGGCTGCTCCTAATAACAGCCCACAGTAGAGGCAGTAGCACTGGCCCTCCTCATCCTACTGACCCACAATCCAACCAGACCGAGTCACCAGTCATTCTCAAGACCACGCTACATCCAGTGCAACATGAGCTAGGCCTATTACAACAAGTATAACATGTGTGAAGACTGTCAAGTAGGGCTGCAAGAGTAATCACAACCGAAATATTAGTATCAAGGACTAAAATTTAAAAAATACAAATGTTTGATCTTTCCTCAATAGTTTTGGGATAGATTTGATTTGTAGCAGAACTACTGTGTGTTGAAAATTACGTTCTCTTGTATGAAAGAATCATTAGAATCAAAAGTGAGTTAAATTTTTTGTATTGTAATATTGCAACACCAAATTTAAAGCCACAGTATGTAAGATTTCAGCTACAAAACAGACTAAAATAAAAGTGTGTTTTTTTCAGTTTGGTTGTGTTCATTACACCAAAAAATCTGAAAAACATTTTTTCAGTGAGTAGGCTTGCATCTCTACAAACCTGACTCTTTGGCCTGGAGGAGGGCCTAATCCAGGCCAAATGTTTCTATGGAAATGTTGCACCTTTGCCTATAATATTCCACAGTATGGCATAAAACCTATCTATCTCCATGGGCAATGTAGCAAAGTATGGTTTTAACCTTCCATTTCCATGAAATCATGCCAGCTCCATAAAGTTACATACTGTACCTTTAAATCACAAATGTGAATGTTCGAGATTTGTGAACCGCAAATGCTGCAGGTATTTAAGAAGCAATTTTCTCACGCCAAATAACAAAAGATTACATATAAAAGCTGCTAAACCCTGTGGTTTAGAGCTCTAAAATATGCTCTGAAATTGATGGGATTCTTGTATTAGTTTAGCAGTCTCTGGAGTGCATGTGGATATGTATGAAATCTGAACTTTGAACAGAATGCTACAACTAAAACATAAATCCCAAGTCAATGTTTTTCCAACATTGTTCAGACCTATTGTAAAGCTCTCACAATGTGTAGTACCCCATTTACAATATAAATCCATATTCTTCTCAACCAATGGCTGCCGCTGAATTGTTTGAACCAAGACTAAACCAAACCAAGTCAGGACAGAAAATAAGAAAATAAAAACATTAAATTGGGTTAAACTCGCTTTAATTGCAATCAACAAATTAGTAGACCATTCAAGCGTCTGCGCACTTCTCACCTGCTGACAATTCTTCTCTTTGTTCTTGTTCTGACAATTATCAAAGTAGACTTTTAATGACAAGACTAACTACTTGCACTGCTTTTAGGAACAACCATTATCTTGTATGGTGCTAGATTTGTTTTTAGATTGCCTCCTTGTTTAACCTTGAATTTTTTTGTCATGTTCAATCCTGGTTTATTTTCTGACTACAAATATGAAAACTGTTATATGGAACAATTAGTGAATGATTAAATGTTTTACATCTTTGCTGTACCAAAATAAAATTAAATTCAAATTATTTGTCACTCACCTCCCCTTTCATCATGCGGACGCGGGCCAGCCACCATCCACACGGCTCCTGCTCGTTGGCCCTGGAGTAGACCTGGGTCACAAATACAAAGTTAGAAGGCAGTGGATGACAAAGTTACAAATCAGTCACTTAAAGTGAATGACAGATTTTCATGTTTTTCTAATTATGACATGGTGTGGATAGTACCTGTGATAAATATTGATCATAGTTTATATCTGTTAAGTGAATGTTTGCAGGATAAAAAGTTGAAAAGAAAAGTACAAAAAAAACAGGAAGTAGTGGGGAACTCTAAAACTGAACACCTCTACCCGTTTCAACACGGAAAATTCCATCCAAAATGCAGGGACAATTTACACATGAAATTTAAACTTTCATTCAGGAAAATTAAAGTGTTGTTTATTTTAGTCTAATCATAGCTATTGTGCAATTTAGACAGGTTTTGACCCTAATTACAGTATGGTTGCAAGGTAACAGTTATGGCTGCCCCATGTCCAACCAGGAAGTACATTTTTAAACATCACCTAAATCAAAGGCTCGGTAAGATTTTTAGTAACCTGTCATATGCACTTTGCTCCAATTTGCTCTTTGTTATCATGAGAGTTACTTTACAATGATCTTTTCAGTATGCTTGTTGATCATTTGCATGTTGTGTTGTCATCATTTTAAACACGGTTTAAAATGTCAGAGTTTGTACAATGATTGCTACCCTGTTGACACTTTTGGCTGCTCCCGTTCACAAAAATAGTCTGGAACATTTGCATACGATGAGAACAAACCAGTAAACAAGTCAATTATCAGTAAATACATTTAGATATTGTGGTTAAAAATCTGTTACAATTTTGTTAAGACATGAGGATTCAGAATAAAATGTTTTTTTCACTCTGACCAAGACTTTCTGGGCAGTTGCTTCCATAAGGTTCTCATCTAAAAGGTGTCTTTGCAGTAGACATTATGCTGGGGTAAGCAGCATGTTTGTCTATGGCAGAATGTTCAGCAGTTACGATGGTGATGCAATGAACACATTAGCAGTTGATTTAAACAATACATTTTTAGAAACCTGTGATCAATAGGAGTTCATGGCACCAAAGTTAGATTTTCAACAACAGAAGTGAGTGACTAGCTAAAAAGCTGTTGGCTAATGCTTGCTAGCTTGTAGCAATAATGTTATTTGTGAGGGAGTTGTTCAACAGATGCAAATCAGCTCACCTAGTTCCAACCAAGTCAGTTCTTTATGGTGAAATTGGGCCTCAGATTAAAGTCTCACTTGACTAAGAGATTCAAACAGAGCAGTGCATCTTGATAGCTTTACCCATCCTCTAGGGAATATTGATGACATTAACTGCAAAGTATCAATTGGATCCTTTTTTTTGGACAAAATACAATATCCTGTATTTGACAATACCATGTATATAGTAAAGGGCATTTAACAGAACTAGGAGAAATAAAGAGTAGGTACATCCTAAAGGTTTAAATTGTAACTGACTGCCACAGTTGATATTGGATTACTGCACACATTGCTGCCATTATTTGATATCCTCTGACAGCCCTCTACAAGTGTCTCTACAACAAAGTAAAAACAAGCCATAGTCACTAAGGGATGAGTTAGCATCAATGTTAAATTAATAACCTTTTCCAATGATCAAACTAACCACTACGAGTAACAATAATACAGGAAGAATGCAGCAGTCATGTCAACCATTGGTTCTTTAACGTCGTACCCTTTATAACGGAAATTATGAATGAATATTCTTAAAAGCTCAAAGCAGCACTGACATACCAATTGTTTACTCATTATCAATTTGCCAATGTTAAAAATGAAAGGTGGACTTCATCCTGGTGAAAGGCCCAGGAACTGCCAGTCTCCATGGAGATGTTATGACTTTGCAGGGAATGTTTCACAGTCATTAAACTTATCAATCTCAATATCTGTTATACTCTATAATGATGTGCATGTGAGTTTTGTGTTATTCTGGCAATACCTCCATTATCCGATTCAAATTCTACTAATACAACTCTCACCCCTCTCCATAGAAAAAGGTACAACTGAGATGAACCCAAAGTCAGTAGTTCATGGATGACTGTAAAGCCACACAGTGGAGCCTTGTCTGATAGAGGTGTTACACAGTGCCATCTCCTAGACTTACCTCCACCTCGTCCCCTTCGCCGATGTCCTTGTGGTAGTCTGCTGGAGGAGGCAACCGCACGTCACTGAAGGGCAGCTGTCGTTCAGGCTGCCAGCTGACGGACACAATACAACAGATCATTTACACATCTGGGAAATTATTAGTATGTATGACAGGTTTTCATGTTTTTCTAATTATGACTTGGTTTGGTGGGATAGTACCTGTGGTAAATATTTATCATAGTTTATATCAGTTAAGTGGCAGTTTGTGGAAAAAAGTTTAGTAGAAAAATACAAGAAGCAGCAGTATCTTCTAAAATGGAATACCTTTAACTATGTCATTACACTGATAACTCCGTCCAAAATGCAATACAATTCAGTTCAGGTAGGAGATCACATTTTTGACCCACTAAACATCAATTAAAACTCCTGAAACCGGGTATGGAATTGTCTGGTGAAAAATTCAATAAAATGGCAATGGCGGGATTGTCCGACCTGACTTAACAACGCCACCCTCTAAGGCAAACACGACAGACAAATTTTGGTGTAGGCAAATGAAATGTGGAACAGTGAGAGAACAATGAGACAAGCAAAAAGTTGACTTGGTGCACAGCCCTATGATGAACAGGAAGTCGGCCATACTGGCTCAAAAATCTGTCACTGTTTTGACTGCGTGTTTATAAAATGTAGTCAGAGATGCTCCTTAGAGCTTGTCCCTAGCATGCCGATGATAAACACCTTAATGCCCTGTTTTTTCAATGACTTCTCACATCCACAGGCATTGACCTAGAGAGCTCAGATTTGAGTCATAATTGTGTGAACCTGGCCTGAATGTTAAAGGACTATGAAGTGTAATAAGACTAAACACTATAGAATCCCCTTCCATAGACATGGAATGTTAATATTATTGGATTTGTACAAAATTTGGGGATCACATTTTTTGCATGAGAAGATGCAAAAAAAAAAGTCTATTATTGATATGGGGCATTTTTCATGGGTGGTCAGCAGGGGTGCAAAGACTCCTAAAAATGGTATTATTAAAAAAAATAAAATAAAATTACATGCACATACTTGGTCTGACCATAATACAATTTGACTGCTACTGATAACACTGATATGTCAAACACAAACATCAGTGCTTTATTGCCACCTAGGAATTTCCAATGGGGAGAAAAAAAATCCTTCGACATTACTTCGTGAAATTAAGGTTTTTCACTTATGTGCTCCTGATTGTAAAAGTTAACGACCTATGGCCTATTTTACAGTTTGGTTCGCATTTGAGAGGACAATGAGCGTCTCACTCAAATCACTCAATATGTCAAAGTAATTTCTTCCTTTCTAAATACTTTGCAAACAATTATTTTATGAGACCTTGATTAGAAAAGTCAATGACACCTATATCCAAGTTCTTGCAGTTTTGCCTCTATAATCATGAACGTTTGAGTTTTAAGGGTACACTATGTAACTTTTCTGTTGGAGGGTCTGTTTTCACTGGCTGCTAGTGATTACATATGTCAAACCAGTTTATCAGTGCTAGAGCATCACCTACAATGGGGAGAAAAAAAATTACTTAGACATTAGAGAAACTTTGCAGAAAATTCTGTTGCATGATACTAATCATAAAAGTCAATGAAACCTATGCCCCAGATTTTATAGTTTTGCCAGTAATCATTTTTGAATTTTAAAAGTACATTATGCAACTTTTCTGTTGGAGGGTCAGTTTTCACACACATTTTTAGTCTGACTGTGTAGAAATTTGAATCACTTTTACACTGGCTGCCACCAATTCCCATAGATTTGGTGGCACAATTATTTTTTATAGTTTAATCTCATTCAATTTGTGGAGTATAAATGTCACTTGCTTTGGTCAGTGTAGTCTCTTTTATACGTTTATAATAATATAACCTCCTAGGACCTGGCGTCCACATATGTGGACAACACATTTTGGGTTGTCTAGGCCACAATGCAAACTTTTAGAAGAATAACAGCATACAAGAACAGCAACAATGTGAATATAGAAAATTAGAAATTTTGAATTTAGAAACATTTTAAGAGTATGTTTAGAATATTAAAAAAAACTAAACTTTTTTTCTGAAGGCACATGTCTTCCTGCTCCTGTCAGCAGCACTTCACATGAGCCACATTGTTCCAAGAGGCACAATTGTTATTTCTGATTTTGTTTTTACATTCAGGACAAATGTTGCTGTGTTCAGGGTCTTAATAAATAGTTTTTGCAAATCATTACTCAAATGTTTTATCAAAATGATTAAAATGTCCACATATGAGGACATTCGTTTTACATCACTTTTCTCAGAAACTACATAATGTAAAAAGACAATTCATTGTATTTACACTCATCAGGTCCCAGTAAGCCCAAATAACAAAGAGAAATTAATAGAGCATGTCATGCAAGAGCTCGGGTCTTAGGAGGATAATGAGCAACAACATAATTTTGTTAAGCTAATATAATCCAGGTTGTTTTTAGACTATGGGGGGCCACCATAGTCTCTTGTATTAATGGGAAATATTGTAAAGATGTTGTTATTCACTTTTATTAGTCTAATCTTAACCATTGTGTAAATTAAACAAGCTTTGACCCTTCTTTACAGTATGGTTGCTAGAGAACAGTTATGGAATTACACATGCCATATCTGCTGCTCATTTCCAACAAAAAATCTTGCCTAGTTTTTTAAATTTTGGTGGAAGGTTACAGTTATGCAAATAACTTGCTTGTTTTACTGAAATGTGCAGCCTAATCTGTCATATGCACTTTAAATAGCAATATCAGTGCTGCACAAGACCTCATGATGGTAAAATTGGTACGTTTCATTAGGCCTAAGGAGGAAACTCAAAGAAGTGTGACAGCGAAGATGTGTGAGCGTCTTGTGCTCACTCATCTTCAGAGGAATCTAAACAGTGCTGTGAAATCTTGACTTTGAAAAGGTGAAATTTGACGGCAGTACAAGAACCTGTCATTTGAATTTTGATGTGAGGGTTATTTATGAATGGTGTGTTTTATGTGTGACAAAGAAGATGTTGATTAAACATTTCTCACAAGAAAGTAATGCTTGCTGTACAATGAGTGAGGAGAACAATTAGCCAATTTTCATTAAGAATAAACCAGCTCACGGCTCACTTTTTTTTTTGCTAAATGATATCAAGAAAGATCATTCCTATTTGGTTTTCGGATTCTAGAATGTGATGATGTTGTACTTCCAGATTGGGGGCAAAAAAACAAACATTTTTTCCTACTGATTACATTGTACTTTGCCATTAAATATCTCAAATGTTGAACTTAATAATTTCCTTCAGTGACAAGATCCAAGAACTCACTATTACAAAATATATCTGCATTTTAACAATATTGATTTTAACTGCTTCCCATCTACTTTAATGTTATTGGCCTATATAATGTCATCTGAAACCAAGCAATTGCCAGAGTAATTGTATTTATATGCTGTGCCAGCCCCCCACTGCCAGCTCAGTCCGTATTCTCCTGGCCTACATCATAACATAGCTAGACTGGACAAGACTAGACTGTACAATATTATACCTGTGTTTTGCGGGTTCATGTCTCCAAGTGCCGGGTTCTGTACTGATGGTCAAATAAACTTCTCCTGTAAGAACTCTCACGTCTCTTCCAACTCTCAAGCTACTTCAATTGATTCTACAACTATGTTTTGCAAATCAAGGAAATTAATTTAACATAAAGCCTGAAAATTAAATACTTGAGTCAGTAGTGTTCTGTCTCAACAGTGAGGGCCAGCCTCAAGTAAATTAAATTTCGCTTTTATTTTTCCCATAAACTTTATCCCTTGCAAGCTTTCAAACATTAAATATAATCTGCTACAGTGTGTGGTAACTAATGACTACAAGACCTATAAGATTTATTTAAAATCGGTTTCTGAAATATTAGAAACTGCCAAGTTAGGAAAACATTTTGCCAAAGTTTTAAGTTCTAAATGTGATTTTTGGACTGAAAATCATGTTATGGGTTTTAGTTACTACATAGCTGGTTAGCCTCCATCGTGCCTTTCAACTCTTATTTTTCCCCACAGACTTTTAAAAAATTGAAATATTAAATGGTAAATTTACTTTTACGACCATACTGAGCTTCAAAGTGGTCGAGACTACACTAAAGAGACTTATGAAATTTACCAGTCAATTCATTTTATTTCATCTTATCAAACTCAAAAGCTAGCTACCTTTTCACCATGTGCTCTAGGGCACAGGGCCGCATGGATTGGGAAGGACCCCTCTTGAAATGGACTCTCCCTCCCCCTCGGGCGCACATACCTTAGAGGGACTATTTTTGGGACACACTAGTGGAGCAGATAAAACCGGGGGGGGCAAAGGGACAGGAGGCGTAGTTTAGGAGACACGTAAAGGGAGGACATGTACGGACAGCTGGGTGCCAAACAGGTGACACTGGCCTTCCAAATCAGGCGTCACTGGGCCCATCGCGGAGAGAGGACACTTACTTGTTTTCAAAGACAATCGTGAGGGAGTCGTCATGGACATCTTTGATATAACCCTGAAGGGAAAGCACACAAACGAGTTTTAGTCAGTTTCCGGAAAGAGGTTTTTGATTTTATTGACCCCTACTAAATGCATTACTAGGAGCAATATCTATAAATAAGCAAGATGAAGAAAACCTTTTAAATATACTGCTCACTGCTGCATTCAAATGTATAATATTGAGACAATGGTGGCACAAGTGATCATTTTATGTAGTACAATTAATAGAGTACAAATGTCACTCATTGCCTCTACTGATCAAGACATATATTTACTTCTATATGTTTATGGCAATATGACAAGCATAAAGTATAATTTCACCTTTTTTTTGTTTTAGACTGTGGGAGGCCACCATAGCCTCCTCTATAAATAGGAAAGACTGGTGTAGCTAATACATGTTATATTGGCACTTTTCCTTAAAGATATGAAAAGACTTTTATTCACCTTATTTTACTGTTCAAAGAATTAAAATAAGGTAACATATGACAAAGAAGGCCTGTGATAAGGGCCCAGTTTTTGGGCAGGTTTTCATGTCAAATTATTGCTTGTTTTGGTTGGATAGTACCTGTGGTCAATATTGATCATAGTTTTATATCAGTCAAGTGGCAGTTTATGAGGAAATATTGACAGAAAAAAAAACTAAATTCCAAATTATGTCAACTACATTTTAGTGAAATGTGTAGTGTAACTGGTCATGCCCACTTTAAACTACATGTTTAAATAATATGTGAATCTAGGATGTGAGGGAGCAGGAATGAGAGCATCTCAGGCTGTTTGGGAACACATTTTCTGGCTGTGAAATCAGTGATGAGGATGCTCCTGACTGCGCAGGCAGCTTACACAGACAAAATAACAAGATCTATGAATTAGAAGATAAAATCATAAGGATCATTTAAAGGTATCCTGTATCCAATTTGTGGTATGTATTTGAGCAAAATGTGTCTTGTTTGAGTACAGATATAATGTATAAGAAGCTCTTGAGTTCAAAATAAGTCTGCTGTGTGCTGTATGCATCCAATTATAAAGTGTTTTATTGTCCGAAAATCATGAAGTTTGCCGTTAGCATAATCGTAGTTGATATTATCGTGATGGCAAAACTGGTCTGTGAAACATGCTTAGAAACTAATTGGGGTGAATTATTAGGAATCTCAGAATGAATAAAGCAAGTGAGGAATAACCACTGCAAACTATTTAAAATTAAACTAAGTTCTGTTTTTCCACAGTTTTAAGATAAAAGTAAAAATCTGGGGAGGGCGAGTGTTAAGTGAGCTCTAAACTTGACCGCTTCCCCAGCACTGGGCTGTGACAGGGTGGACGGTTGGGGGGGGCGAAGGATATGTGTAACACAGCCTTAAATGGGACATCTATAGAAGTGTGCTTACTACTACTACACGTACACATGCCACTTATGCAATCAAGCAGGCAGAATAGGTATGAGTTTTAAAGGTTCTAAATGACACAACATTGACTCTTGTGTGCTTTAAGGCATGTTATAATGTTACCTCCTCAAAAACATACCCGAGTTGTTTTTTGTTTCATTCATACATGTCTGTATAATCCTTTACTATTAGTCTGTCTACATCTTCAAAGCTCAAAATGCTCTGTTGTCATGAAGCGGTAGTTTTAGTTAACAGCTACCCTTTATCTTTTGATAATTTCAGCCCTGGAACTGCCAGTCTCTACTGAATAAATGATTCTGGTGAAAGCATATGGAGTTTGAAAACACAGTTGAGCACTCCCTGTGTTACCACATGACATCACAAGGTGGAACAGTGCATTTGAGAGAAAAACTCACCCTAAATAAGCAGAATTTGTGTTTAACATGTGCTAATGAAACAAAACACAATTCCAGGGATGTTTTTGATGAAGAAGCAACATTACAGCATAGATCAGAAAATGTTGTCGTATGGGCCCTTTTAATTACAATTTGACTAATCGGATTCTCAATAAAAAGAAGTCTCCATAAAAATTAATGATTTAATTTAGATGGTGAGTGGCATTTTTAATATATTGAATTTCTATTAAGCTTTAACACTGGAGTTTTATACCCCGTTTCTTTGTGTATTTTGTAATCAACATACAGGCAAGAAAAACTGGGAGTTTCCCTGTGTATGAATAAATGTTAATAAAAAATGAAAAAGTGTTTGAATACTGGAATTCATCTCTAAATAATAAAAAAATTCTGTTATTAGATTTTTCCAAAAATATTCAGAAAACACTGAGTCTCCCGTGGCAAAACAAAAACTTTTTTTTGTCTTTTAATCATCTATAATTTGCTATTTTCATCTACAATTGGCTATATTTTGCATTGTTAGGGGATAAAAGCAGATGTGGGTAGTACTCAGTTACATTTGCTTGAGTAACCTTTTAAAGAAATTTGACTTTTTGTGCAGCATACTCTTGCTCCTACTTGAGTAATATTGAAGTAACAGTACTTTGCATGTGACAAACGCTTCATGTTGACAATATGAAATTATTTGAACATTTGCATTTCTTGTAAAGCTCCTTTAGATATGTCGTTTCTCATTTTTGTGTCTATGCTTTGAAAATACTAGATTTTGTGCATTATGTAATTTAATGTTTTGTCCTTCTAAATATATTAACTTTAAATTAAGAATCAGATGGCACATCCCGACAGTCACTCCAAGTTACTCTGGAGTAATTTCTTGTACCTATACTTTTGACTTGTTTGAGTAAAAAAGTTTTTTCTCTGGCTAAAATCAATAATAGACATTAAATCAGCCATTAATAAACAATCAAATGTGTTCTTATTGTTCTCTGCAATATTTCCAAAATGTTTACTAAAGGCACAGCTTCTAGTACAACCCCTAGTATCAACAGAACTGACAAGCAAACTGCTTCAACGAAGTTCCACATAGTTGCTTTACACAGCTGCGTATTCTTGATGCATCAGACTGAGCAGCACTTGTAAGGGCACTCTGTGGTCATAGGTCACCTGACACAGTGCAACAGGCTACACCTCAAAAGGCGGGTGGACAGGTGACACAGTGCTAGGCAACCCCACACACCAAATGCTTCGTCAGCCATGTGCTCATCTAGCTTTACTACTCTTACAATCCAATTATTTTTAAGGATGCTAGATTAATCGCAATGAAATAGAATAGACGCAGTTAGCAAATCGGAAAGGCTGCAATTTTTCCAAGTACCATAGTTACCTCCAAAAACAACTAAATCCCCTATCTTAGTCTGTGCAAAAACTTCTAACCCTGTAGTTTACAATGGTAAAAGTTTTCATATTTTAGTCTGTTTAAATGTGAAATTTGAACAGAATCCTGATATTAAAACATAAATGGCAAACCTAAAATGGCAATGCTTGTCTGAATAATCACAATTAGATCTTTTTCCCAAATTGTTCATCCATATTGTTGTTTTGAAAACTGCATTCTCCCATTAAGTTGCTTGGATTGACAGTTAAAATCAATTCGGACTACTATGCTAGCAGGTTAGTGAGAAACATAAGCATCCCAATAGGATTAGGAAATTCATACTAACAAGTCAAGTAAGAAAATATTATGCATTGCAGACTATTGTGATTTCTAAAACACAACTTTAACATAATTCTGACAAAGGAAATCTTTTAGTCAAACTTTGTCTAAATTAAATTAAACTCAATATGAAAATTAAAGACAAATTTGGCCTGAAGTAGGAAAAGCAAGACATTTTGATAACAACAAATTTGGGAGGAAAAATTATGATGGACCAAAGATTATCCATATTTCTAAACAATATTTTTGCAATATATGGTGCAACCCCAAAGACTAAGTTAGTTGAGGTACACTAGAATCACAATTTGCATGTCACACTATGTTATCTGGGCTATTTTCAAAGAGCTCCACCTCGGCAGGGACGCAACATTTGATGTGTCATGTCTGTCACCAGGCCTGCAAAGCAAGGGTGCAAGATAATGGAGGTAACAGAGGAATGGAAAGTGTTCATTCAGGCCAGAGCAAGTGTCACCCTGTAAACCAGCGCGACAGGTGAGCGGGCAGAGGGGTAAATATAGGCCCGTCTATAACCCCCCATGTACGCAGAGGGAGAGTTGTGTGGTCTGCTAATGGTGACAGCGCCGACAGAGGAGACACATGCTGCTGGGCATAAGGGATCAAACAGACAATTACTGAATAAAGGCGAAGAGCATGGACAGGGCCAGTATATGATATAAACAGTATAAGACGCAGAGTCTTATTCCAGTTAGGGTCCCAAAATGTCTCAATGTTTGAACTTTTTTTTATACAAAGCTGTTCTGTTCTTACTTGAGGGATAGATAACAGCTACATAACACATTTGGATTAGTTTTGTCTTATTTTATTTCAGTTTTAAGGAAATAAATGCAGTTTTCAGTCTCGGTACTGCTATCAGTTAATATCGCTAAAGCTATAGTATCAGAATCTGTATATGAATTGAAAAAGATGGATCGGTGCATCCCTAATCCCAGTCAGAGTGGATCATTTGATATAGGAGCCTTTTAAAGTCAAGTAAAACCACACTTTTACAGTCTACAGTTGCAGCAGTGTTTGTCAGACTAATGTATGCTACTATTTATTGTAATAAATAAATAAATATATGAAGTGATAACCCAGCCCTCAGTGCTCCACTCTTAAGTTAGGTTTGTGGGTGTTAGAGTAACGCTTTCATTGAAAAGAAACCGAAAGTGTGCTGAGAGAAGCCCTTTCCTGTTGAGGAATCTGGACAAACTAAAGATGCTGTGCTGGGAGTGGGGCCACAGCGTGGTCTCAGGTATAACAATGAGCCGGGAGCTGTGATTGAGCAGCTCATAATAGTGTGCGCAGAGCAGAGGCAGACCAGGGACTGTCTAACAGCTGTCTGCTGCTCCTCCAATACTCTACTCCAGACAAAGCATCGTGGTAGTGTGTTAACGTATCAATATACAGGGAAAAATAGGAACCTTTCCCAGTAAAGTGACCCTCATACGACACTAGGGTACAAGAAATATTAAATATACGCAACAGACCGGGATGAGAAGTGCTGCTAGCTTAGAGCTAGCTGAAGCTAGCAGCCACCCTCAACGGCCATCCCTGAAGAACGCCACAGCAGCGCAGTGTGCCCGGGGCAGAGCTGTGCACAACGCAGGCTTAATCCGCTGCATAGTCCCAGATGACATGATTCACGGTTTTATCATGAACTGAACTTTAGTTAGGCTTAAATAAAAGTACGACTGTAGGCAGGTTACCTTGTAGAAGGCCCCATTGGAGCCGCGCACTTCCACGGCCAGCCCGTCCATGCCTGTCGGTGTCTCCGCTCGGCCGTGCTTCTCTAGGACCGTTGTGACTCCCTGTGAGTCCGGTAGCGCTGCCACCCCCAGCTTTCCCGGCCCTTCGCCGTTCTCCGGCCGCTTGTGGATTTCCAGTGTTTCGGGTGGAGGGGCAGGGGCAGAGGTGAAGGGGTTGGGGAGATGGGTGTGATGGTGTCAACTAACGCAACGCAGACGCCGTATCCAGGCGCACCGGACCTCCGCTGTTTGTTTGTCTGAACGTGGACTGATCCACTACTACAAGCAACGGTCAAGCATCGATGGAGCTAATGATGCTACGGCACAGAGCGCTAGCTGATGGGTAATTAGCTGGGAGGCTAACTGTTCACAACACCTTGATCCGTCAGTGTTCAAGGATGCTAACTGGCTAGTAGTAGATGGAAAGAACGGCAGCGTTTGTTGAATATGCCTGTGGCGCAGTTGTGGCGTGAAATAGTATCACATAAGTTGTCACCGGGAGTCGTCTCTTCAGTCGGTGGTGCAAAAGACTTGACGTTGTTTCTCTGAAAAAGGCGTAGTGATGCACTACCACCCGGCGACTCCTTACTCCAACTACCCGTCCCCTCAAACACGCGATAGAGTGAATCAGAGAGGGACTGAATGACCTCCAACGCACCGCCCCTCTTCGCACAGACCCGCCCGCCTGCACATACCGGCCTCTCACTGGTCATGGGCTCCGACACTCAATTTGATCTACACATAATTGGTGCATCAAGTGAGGGCTGGCCTGTGAGCCTGTCCAGTAGAAACAGGAGAGTCCCATCCATGTACAATCCATTGGTGTGATTGGGCGTCAATTATAAAGTTCCGCAAACTGACTGGCTCCCATCGCCAATTTTGCCCACTCATTGATGAGTGAGAACCACCACAACCATTGTGTAAACATACAAGTAGTAAATAAAAGTTAGGCCAGTGTTTTATATTCTACACAGCAGGTTACATCACTGCCTCAGAGAATTCATGTGGTGTAAGTTAGGAAATTGTTGTACTGCAGACATAGGTTTGTGCCCTCTTTTTTATAAGATATATAAATTGAAATATTTATTAATAATGTCATATTAATCAAAAACAACAAAAAACAAAACAGTAAGGTGTATATTAAGAAACACTTCGGCACCGAAACATTTAGGCATTTAAAGCATTTTCTATAGCCAAAAAACAAAAACTGTCCTATTGCTCTGTTACCACTTCATTCACTAGATTTACCCTCCCAAACATCAGACTTCTCACATGCAACACTGTCCATCATTCTCATTCCACATTTTAATGCATGAGTATTCAATTCTGTCCACATTTTTGTTAGCCAGGCACATGTAACCACTCCAGTACTTATTACTTCACTTTGGGGTGAACTAAAGCACTCCAGGAGCAGCACGCCTGTCATCCAGATATGGCCAGGGACTGCAGGACTCAAACAGCTGAGAGGAGAACACATGTGAGGTCAGAGGTGAGAGCAGAGGGATGACACTCCACAGAAATACTCATACGGGCTTCCCCTATAATGCTGCCTTTTCCGAGCTGTCCTTTTTAAAAACATATCTATATCATGATTACAATTTTTGTAATGACAAATGAATGACCAAAGAAAGCATAATAGTATTTTTGACTATCAAGTACTGTATGTAGTCTAGTAAGACGTAGCAAGTTAAGCAACAATGGTAGTAGTATAGTAGTGTTTTTATAGTATTAAACCCAACTAAGTAGCAAGTAGGTGTAGGACTGGGCATGACCAGTAGCCTAGGGCAGGGCTGTCCAAACTACGGCCCAGCGGCCTTCAGACCAATTTTTGTTGGCCGTCATGCCTCCTCCTAAACTGGCCCAATTGATCAGGAAGTACGTTTTACTCCAAACTGAAGAGATTCTACCTTTATAACCTGAATAAAATCACATTGCATTGTGACAGAGTTAAAAATAATCTTTCAAGTCTTATTAACGGTACAATAGTTCTGTCAAACCTGTGTTGAATGCATCATTTAAGGTCCCTGTATCGACACTGCTTTGTGGCCCTCCACTTCAAATATGTTTCAGTATGCGGCCCTCAGTGAAAAAAGTTTGGACACCCCTGGCCTAGGGTGACCAGACGTTCCTATTTACCTGGGATAGTACCAGTTTTGGGCCCTGTGTACCCTGTCCCTGCAGATTTATCCAAAACCACTGATCTGTCCCAGTTTCATTCAAGAAATGTATCCCTATTTTTGACCAATCTGATCCATGCCAACAGTAAACGGGGCAATATATTGTCATATGTATTCTAAATATATTCAATTTATTGCAATGTATTCTAAAAATGTATTTTGATTACATCTTTAGGTAGCCTCTAATACACTGTTCTGGCAACTGAAGAAAGCTGAATTAGTATTAGTCGTTACAGTTTATCAAATTCATAAGTACAACTACTATTTTCCTCAACTCGCTTTTACAAAATATATTCTTATAACATATCTACTTCACTTTCAGAAATTCTACCATAACTGTACAGTTAGGTGTCAATTAAACAGAGGTGAGTAGTACTACTAACTTGTAAATCTTAGAATAGTTTTCAGACTGCATACTTTTGCTTCTACTATTTGAGTAATATGTTTGTAACTCTATTCTTTAGTAAAGGTTTTGGTTACTTTTCCCACTGTGAATAAGTCTACGAGTGACAAAACCTTCTGAACATTTGAACAATGACTTGAGCCTTTGTATTTTTTGTACTGGTCCTTCAGATATGATTTAGTTTTTCTGATTTTTGAGGAACATATATCCTTTGAAAATATAAGATTTTGTGAATTATGTAATGTTTTGACCTTTCAATGAAATTAACTTCAAAATATAAATCACATGTTGCATCCTGACAGCTACTCTTACTTGAGTAGTAGTTTACCCCACTAGTTCTACTTTTTAAAAAGTACTTTTTTGCAGTACTACTTCTATTATTATTATTATTATTATTATTATTATTATTATTATTATTATTATTATTATTATTATTATTATTATTATTATCATTATTATTATTATTATTATTATTATTATTATTATTATTATTGTTATTATTATTATTATTATTATTATTATTATTATTATTATTATTATTATTATTATTATTATTATTATTATTATTATATCATTTTGAATCTAATGGCCTATTACAACTTAAGTACAGGCGGGGGCAGCAATACACCATGAAAGCAACGAAGAAGCAAAGTTAACCAATGGGAACGCTTCCTGTCTGGGGCGCGAGTCTTGAGCCCGGAAATAGTCTTGTTTATATTTTCCATTGAACCAAAAATTGACCTTTCTTTAAAAAAATTGGCGTATTTTACAATTCATCAGGTTCTAGCAATGTCTTGTTCCGAATCTACTAACATCAAATCGTTTGCGGAAGGTGACATTCTGCACCCGCAAGGTAAGATCGCTCAAGATCGTGCATTGATCCATTTAAGTATCGTTATAATATGTAGTAAAGGTAGTTTTTATCAACTATGTTCAAGATTCTTAGCTATATACTTTCAATTCGAATAAAGATGTTAATTTTTAGCAGAAATTTAGATTTTGAACGTCACGTTATTTAAAATGGATAGTCATATTACGCACTATTACGCAGCAGCGACCTCGCAAAAGTAAAAAAAAGTGATTTTCCTAAACGGATCTTTTGTCTTGTGTGATTAGTTTGTGTTTATTTGACTTATTGCCTTCACAGTTCTGGCGTTGTTTCCTCTCTGTGACCTGACTGAAGAGGATCTGAGTCAGAATCCTCAGTTCTGTAAACTCCTGGTCACTCTGACCAAGCATGTGGACTCCACCGGACTCACGCTGTCACTCAAGACGGAGCTGGAGAAGGTATCTCATTGTAAAACACTCAGAAAAGAATACAGTTAATTAAAAGTGGGGTACCATTTCAAACAGTGAAAGTAAATAAGTAGTATAGTTAAACCTATTCTCCTCCTAGCTCTCACAAACCCTTTGACACATCACTAGTATTCACATGCATAAATTTCTGGCTGCGTCCACAGCTTTAAATACAGCTTTTTCAGATGAACAAGAGAAGCTGGGTGAATCCCCATTGCACAACACACTTCCAACACAGGTCCCAAAACGCTTTTTATTTATGCTCTGTTGTCTGTAATCCCTCAGTCCTCCGGATAGGTTCCATCTCATCCATCTTTTGCTATGGTTTATGTTCAGTTTATGATCATTAACATGTTTTACAATAAGATCAAGACAGCACTGCTGTGGTCTTACAATTTTTTCATAAAGTGTTTCTTTTTAATACAATCTACGTGGCTACAACAGCTTTGATTGCACAGCCCAAATTCAACATTGCAAATGGTATGGAGGCTCAGTACTATATGGGTACGGCGCTCGTACTTGTTTGGTCTTGGCATGAGCCCAATTTAATTCTTATGTAGTGTTTGTGCCAGTGTGAACTCACTCTGAAACACCTGTGCATTCCATTTACCTATTCATTTTGTCTACTTAGTCCTGATTTGGACTTGATGTTATTTGTGATCATATTTGAATCTGTCTCTCCAGGCTGACCAGAAGTTGCAGAGCCAGAGGAGAAACTGGCTGCGCTCTCAGGGCCTGTTCCAGACACTGAAGGAGATGATCCAGGAGCACTGTGTGAGGAGGCACTACTCCACTGTCCCGCCTGACCAGAACGTGGTACACACAGCACATTACACAATCTACAGACTCTCACATATAACAGCATATAACATTAATATTTTTAACTTTATTTATTTCACTTGTATCCTTTGCTTCTATACAGTTTTACGAGACAATGGAGAAGTGTCTGCTGGTGGCTCAGTGCGTTCGAATGTTGGATCCAAGCAACAGCACTCAAAAGGAACAGCCCAATATTTTAGGCCTAGAACCTCAACAAATACTGCAGCTTATGCCTTTGGAGAAAGTGAGACAGGCATTTTTATTTATTATTTGTTGTTTAGGCATAATATTAATTTGAAAATGTAGATATGTTGAATAGTTTTAAACCACAATTCTCAAAATGGCTAAATGTAATATTTGTAACACTGGTGAATTTATAATAGTTGGGAATTGAGGATATATACTTAGACAACATTGAAAATAAATCTTATATACAAGTCCTCACAAATAAGTTTTTACATTTTGCAAAAGAAAAGTTGCCATTAGCAGCAAAAAGACTGTTGTTGGCCTTCAGATGAGAAAACAACATTCTATAAGCCTATAATATTTGATGAAGATGGGGGGGCAGACAAAATTACTATTGGTAATTTACAGTGTTATGGTTGTAATAATTATTCATGTGCACAGGGGCCTAGTATACATGTTCAAGTTTAACGTTTGTGGATTTTTCTTTTGGATAGTAGTATAACATGACATTCTAGAATCTGAAAGCTGCCTTATTCATGTTGCAGTTATGAACAACTTTGTTTGGACTATAGACACACATTACCAAAAAAAAAAAAAAAAAAATCTCAAGAGTTTTTATATGTAATTTTCTTCTACATTCACTCTGGTCTTACTCTTTTGCAGAATGTGCAGAGAATGAAGCAAAGTTTGCCCCATGAGCTGGAGAAACATCTGAAGAATAAGTGTCTGAGCCTCCTCTGTTACTACCATCCTGAATGGGGTATGGACTTATTTGAACTGGTAACAATTTGGCATCTGCCTAAAATAACATTGGTCTGTTGTACTGTGTCTTGTAGAGAATAAGAGCGAGAATCTCAAATGTACTAAACTGTCGTACCTGGCGAAACAAGTGGACAAAGATAAGAAGAACGCAGAGAGCCTGAAGGAGAGCTGTCGGGAAAACAAAATTCTACTGCAGAGACAGAGTCAGCTTTATCTCTCAGTGAGTTTACAGTAATTCAACAGATCATTCAGTTTCAATTAATTGTTTGATTGTCAATATAACATTTAATATGTTTGCCCTAGGAGTTGATTAAATGCATTAAACTCCTACAAACTCTCATCCTGGATCACAGACTGAAAATTCAGACAGAGTTGGACAAAAAAAAGTTGGACTACTTTGAAGGGAAATGTGAACTGGTGCTACAAAAGATTAAGTGAGGGCATTTTTGTATTTTTATACATACACATTAGTCATCCCTCCATCCATTTTCTTTCGCTTATCCGGGACCGGGTCATGGGGGAAACAGTCTAAGCAGGGACTCCCAGACTTCCCTCACCCCAGACATATCCTACAGCTTCTCCTGTGGGACCCCAAGGTATTATCAGGCCAGCAGAGAGACATAGTCCATCCAGCGTGTCCTGGGTCTTCCCTGGGGCCTCGTCTTGGTGGGACATGCCTGGAACACCTCCCTAGGGAGGCGTCCAGGGGGCATCCTAAACAGATGCCCAAGCCACCACAGCTGACTCCTCTCGATGTGGAGGAGCAGCGGCTCTACACCGAGCTCCTCCCGTGTGATTGAGCTCCTCACCCTGTCTCTAAAACCGCATCACTCCGGATGCTGCACCGATATACCTGTCAATCTCACGCTCCATCCGCCCCTCACTCATGAACAAGACCCCGAGATACTTGAACTCCTCCACTTGAGGTAAAGACTCTCCACCCACTCGAAGAGGGCAAGCCACCTTTTTCTGGTCAAGAACCATGGTCTCGGATTTAGAGGAGCCGATTCTCATCCCAGCCGCTTCACGCTCGGCTGCAAACCGCCCCAGTGCCTGCTGCAGGTCCTGGCTTGAAGAAGCCATCAGGACAATATCATCCACAAACAGCAGAGATGAGATCCTGCGACTCCCTCTGGCCCCTGGCTGCACCTAGGAATTCTGTGCATAAATACAATGAACAGAACCGGTGACAAAGGGCAGCCCTGGCAGAGTCCAACATGCACCGGGAACAGGTCTGACTTAGTGCCGGCAATGCAAACACAGCTCCTTTTCCAGTCATACAGGGACCAGACAGCCCTTAGCAAAGGTTCCCATAGTCCTGGAGCACCCCCAAAGAACACCACGAGGGACACGGTCGAATGCCTTCTCCAGATCCACAAAGCACATGTGGACTGAACTCCCATGAATCCGCGAACACCCGATGGAGCGTGTAGAGCTGGTCCAGTGTTCTGTGACCGGGACGAAAACTGCACTGCTCCTCCTGAGGTTCGACTATCGGACGGATTCTCCTCTCCAGTACCCTGAAATAGACCTTACAGGGAAGGCTGAGGAGTGTGATTCCCCTTTAATTGGAACACCCCCTCTTGTCCCCTTCAGAGGGACCACCACCCCGGTCTGCTAGTCCAGAGGTACTGTCCCCAACCGCTACGCAATGTTGCAGAGACATGTCAGCTAAGACAGCCCCTCTCTGCTTCCTCCTCGGAAGACTTTACGGTGGGATTGAGGAGATCCCCCTCAATCCCACCGTCCCAAGTATTCCTTCCACTGTCCGGCAACATCCCCAGTTGAGGTCAACAGCTGTAAACAGTGTTGGTGAAGCTTCCCCCTTCTGAGGCGTTGGATGGTTTGCCAGAATCTCTTTGAGGCTGTCCGATAGTCCACCTCCATGGCCTCTCTGAACTCCTCCTAGCCTTGAGTTTTTGCCACCGCGACAGCACAAGCTGCGGCACGCTTGACCCGCCAGTACTCGTCAGCTGCCTCAGGAGTCTCACAAGCCAACAAGGCTCGATAGGACTCCTTCTTCAGCCTGACGGCATCCCTTACTTCCGGTGTCCATCACCGTGTTCGGGAGTTGCCGCCATGACAAGCACTGCAGACCTTACGACCACAGCTACGAGTGGCCGCATCAACAATAGAAGCAGAGAACACAGCCCACTCAGAATCTATTTCCCTAGCCTCCCCTGGGATCTGGGAGAAGCTCTCCTTGAAGTGCGAGTTGAAGACCCTCCTCATAGAGGGCTCCGATGGATGTTCCTAGCAGACCCTCACAATGCGATTGGGCCTGCCAGGTCTGTCGGGCTTCCTCCTCCTCCAGCGGATCCAACTCACCACCAGGTAATGAGTGAAGAGAGGGGCGGAGCTGTGGTCTCTTCATCCGAGTGTCCAAGACACGCAGCCAGAGGTCAGATGAAACGACAACAAAGTCGATCATCGACCACCGACCTAGGGTGTCCTGGTGTCACGTGCACTGATGGACACCCTTGTCCTTGAATGTGGTGTTTGGTATGGACAAACTGTGGCTAGCAAAGAAATCCAATAACAGAACACCACACGGGTTCAGATCAGGGAGGCCGTTTCTCCCGATCACGCTCCTCCAAGTGTCACTGTCGTTACGCACATGGCCATTGAAATCCCCCAGGAGAACAATGGAGTCCATGGGAGGGGTACTAGACAGTGCACCAACCGGGGACTCCGGAAGACTGGGTAATCTGCACTGCTCTTTGGCCCGTAGGCCGACACAACAGTGAGAGACCTGTCCCTGACCCAAAGGCACAGGGACACAACCCTCTCGTTCACCGGGGTGAACACGAGGCGGCTGAGCTGTGGGACAATAAGCAAGTCCCCACCAGCTCACTGCCGCTCCCCGCAGGCAACACCACAGAAATGGAGAGTCCAGCCCCTCTCAAGGAGTTCGGTTTCAAAGCCCAAGCTCTGCGTGGAGGTGAGGCTGACTATATCTAGCCAGTAACACACAACATCCCACACAAGCTTAGGGTCCGTCCCCCCCAGTGAGGTGACATTCCATGCCCCCAGAGCCGGTCTCCATGTCCGGAGATCTGGTCGCCGAGGCCCCTGCCTTCGACTGCTGCTCAGATCTCTTTGCACCAGCCTTCCATGGATCCTTCCGCAGGTGGTGGGTCCACGGGAGGCCGGCTCGACATCACTTCTTCGAGCTAAGCGGGCCCCGTGGGTGCCATGGGGGGAGGCCCGGCCACCAGGCGCCCGCTGGCGAGTACCCACCCCAGGCGACGTAGCTGGCCTTGATCGTGTACTTGTCATGAAAGGCTTCTGAACCGCTTTTAGTCTGACCTGTTTGCCATGGGTCACCCTACCAGGGGCATTAAGCCCCTGAAAACATAGCTCCTAGGATCATTCAGGTGTTCAAACTCCACCACGTTAATGTGGCAGTTCAGGGACTAAAGTCAGTTACTATAAATTATGGTTGTTACATTTATTATCCATTTTGTTTTAAGAACTGAGATGGTTGACATTCAACTGGACACTTACACTCCAGACACAATATCTGCTCACAGAAAAATAAGGTAATTATATTTAATATTGGCATCTTTATACACAAAATATTAGTGAGTCTGTGAGTCTACAATTGTCTTCTCACTATTGTTCCAGAGAGAAACTGGACTCCGAGCTGAAGTGCTGTCAGGAGGAGAAGCAGGGTGCGGAGGTAAAACTAGCATCTTTCGAGATCTTAGGAAAAGAGTTCCAGGCCCTGGCAGAGGAGTACGGCCGATTACGACAGGAGATTGAAATGAAAAACTGGGCTCTAAAAGAGTTCACTCAGTACAGTAACAAGTGAAGATTTATAGACCAAGCTCAGTTCTAAAATGTAATATGTTGTATGTGTTGGGTTATGTTTAGAAATATGTGTTCTTTTCACTGTTTCTTTCTGTCCTATTTTGATGTTGTTAAAGTTCTAATAGTTTGTGTTTATGTGATGTTACAAGATTGTGTATTGAAATGGGGGACATATAATTATAGAATTTGCAGCGAATAATTCAAAATACAACTCTGTCAATACAACAAAAGATTATTATGCAACCCTAATTATTTGGGTATGACTGTTGTCACCAAAACAACAAAATTTAACCAAAAAACATAATATTGTGGATAAATAAGGAGTAATCGCTTTGCAAAACCACAAGATGGCTCTATAATGCTTTTTATTTTTATTTTTTAATGCTTCCTCTATTATGAAAGTAAAAATTAAAATTAAAAAAAATTAATGAATAAAAGATATAATATGAAATCTAATGTTGTATTATTGAATACGTTATATTTTCTTTTATTTCTTACTATTTTTTATTTCCGCATTGTTCACATCCATGGATGTGCCATACGTCAGCATCATTACTGATGATCTTTGTTTAGCCCTTTTCAGGCTACCGAAATGAGCAAGATTTTTGCTACTTATTTTGAATTTATTATTACCATTTATATTTTTGCTCTTAGTTATTATATTATATTGTGACATGTGAGTTACTGTGTCTAACTAATTTCCCTTGTGGATCAATAAATTCTAAGAATAATAATACAGGAGTGGTACCTCTCTCCTAATCCTCACTCTCTGCGCTCTCATCATCGTCATCATCAACAGCATAAGCAGCCTTTTCCCGCCCCGCCCAATGCCCCGCCCTCGCCCAGTGTATCGAACTCGCGCGGACCCCTGCCTCCTCTGAACGCGAGGCTCCACCACCGCTGTGCTACTGCCGCATCTGGACTGTCAAAGCCGCCTCCCTGTGTGCGAACGCGGCATGCCCCTGTCCAACAGCCCGGCCCAGAGGACGCTTCTTTGGATTAACTCAACCGAGGGGACGCTATGTCGGAGGTCCGCAAATTTACCAAGAGGCTGAGCAAACCGGGGACTGCGGCCGAGGTCAGGCAGAGCGTGTCGGAGGCTGTGAGGAGCACCGTGGAGCTGGTGGTGAGGGAGAGCCGCTATCTAGTGGCGCTCATTTTTAGCCACTTTGTCAAGTAACTTCTATTTTGTTGCCCATATGTTGTCATTTATTTTATTCTTTTCAAATAAGTCCCTATTAATGATTTTTTTTTATATACTTTTTAGTATCACACTTCCTCTCTTGCACTTTATGAAAACATTCAAGCCTATTATAACGCTTTATATACATATTTAGACACATTTTAAACGCATTAACCCGGAAAATCCACCGTTTTAACTTAGCTAGGTCCCAAACGAGTAGCATAATAATAGGCTATAATTGAGTTGATAAAACCATGTTTATTTCGTCTATGCAGGCTAATTATACGGTAGTAAAGGCACGCTAACCGCACAACCCCATATGCTTGCCGTTTTGTTTTTTTTATTTCCTACCGTTTTGTACAGTAGAAAATGGACACACAGACTGATCTCTAGTCTCCTCTGCGGGCTCTTTTGTGTGCTACCGGGGAAGGAGCGATGCCAGTTGGACAGCTGCATTGAACATGCACGGTTCCCTTGTCCTACAATCTGAGGAACTATATCTACCCCTTTGATTCCCTCCAAAATGGCTACACTGTGTGATAAAATGCATGGTTTGTTTGAATGGTATGGCAAGCATAATCAGAGTAATTAATTAATAAAACAATGCTGAAAACCTATGGATAGCGTTGCATGTGGTTTGGATTAGACTGCAGTGGTAATAGGGATTAGTGTAGTGATTTATTTTGAATGTGCTGATGTAGCATTTGGGCAAGAATATTTCCTCTTTATCGTGTTTATTGAATTTCATTGTTTCTCAATCTTTCTCATTATGGTAGCAAATTAACTCTTTACAAAGCAGTAGTTTTCAGCAACGGATGTGAGTGTTTGTAACTACTTCAAACTCAAAGCTAAAGTCTGATCTAGGCCTAGAATAAAGTTTAAGTGGGTAGTACATCTTTGGTCTTATGGTGTTATGGCAATATTTCCTTGACTTTTCACACAGTTTTTATTTGACCCTTGAAGCACATACTGTTGTTTTGACCCTGGGTCAAAGACAATTTGCCACTTTTGCGTTATGCAGTCATAGCAATACAGCTGGTTTAATCAGAAATGACACCTGGTTTAAATCTGCTAAATCGCTGTGGCGTTGGTTTGCTGGTACAGCTTGACAAAAAATGGAGCAAAGACCCTTTTGAATCCCATTCATTTTTGCCATAAAAAGGTCACCCAATTTCTTACTGCAAAGTTACATTTACATTAAACATTGTTGGGTTCTTAATGATGCGCTAACTGTGACTTGATCTTATTACATTCCCTGGAATGTTCAACATTATAAAATTTAACCTGCATTTCAAGAAAAAATGTATTACTAAAAATCTGTAAAGCAAAGCAATATAACATATCCATGGTGACAAGCAGGTAGCCTACACTCATCAGAAAAGTTACATAGTGCACCTTGAGTAAAACCTTGTATTGTGTTCAATCACCCTTTACATTCTCTTTAACTCTCCATTGACTCCAGTGATGAAATGTGTCTAACCATGTGTTTTAGAAGCTTCAGAGCCAGGCCAGTCTCCCCCTCAGGCTGCAGCCAATCTTATGATGATCATCTCCACATTGTGACGCATTAGGGCTTTCCAAGTAAGAAGCCCCATTTGTCCACAGCAGAGGTACACGTGGAGTGTTCTGTATTAGACCCACGTGGAAATGTTATGATCTTATAGCATGTCCACACACAGAAGGCTAGGGGGAGAGAGCGAGGCGAGCGGAAATGGCATAACAAGTGGTGTGTTGTTGAGATGGCGTGGTCTCACATGGGGATTCCCTTAGGCATGCTGTGCAGGCTACTAAATGTGTACTGTAAGCTTAGTCTCATCTACTTTAGATATGTTATATGAATGAAATTTTTGTCTCACCATCTTGCATTTGTTCCATTTAATATTACATATGTTTAATGCCATACTGTAGAACATTCCAGGCAAAGCAATGACAATGTAATTCATCAATTTAATCAGTGATGGAGAAGGCTCATAAGAATATATCAAAAATATAGTTGGAACACTTTTTATTAGGCATGGGCAATTTATCAGTTTCAGTAGATTCTATGATAGCGATGTGACGATTGATGATCAGTTTCCTCATTAATCTATATTATCAACTCGATTGACAATAGGTAGTTCATTACATATGCACCAAAAATGGTCAGTCTCTTGTCAGCTTGATAGTTGAATGATGTTGTGTTTTGTTGATGTGCTGATGACAATTTGACCATTTTTGATGCGTACGTAATGGACTAGCTGTTGTCAACACAAGTTGAATCATGCTGCTTTTTGTGGTTTTGTCTATTTCATATATTCTGTTTTGCTATATGATGTGATGTGTTTTGTTTTTGCTCATGTGATGAATCACATGATTTGATGTATTTAGGGGCACCTGTATGTGCCCTACTTTTTTATTCTTATGCCCTGCCAAAGACCAACCAGGTGGTCAAAATATGCTGGCATCCCCTTTTGAAATAAAGCACTTTTATTCTTGTGTCTTACTTTGCCCATTACAGTACTAAGTAAGGGCCTGATTTTGCTAGCAGATAAACCGTATTTTTAAGGAAATTCATATTTAGCTATTATTATTTGTTTTAATAAGGCAAATTGTAATTGTAATTGAAACTCAAGCTTGAATATGAGGGGAGAAAAATAAGATGATTAATTTTTTGTCATATCACCCAGACTTTTGTTTACAATTTCAGATCCCCTTTAGAGCTCCACTCATCCAGCACAGTCCGTGAGAGCTTCACGCTTTGTTTAAAAACTACTTGACATGTTTGTTCTTGGTAATCACAAAAGATCATAAGATGGTTTCTCCTTAAAAACATAAGCTCAAAGAGAATTTATGCTTGTGATGAACATATAGTCCCACTTAGCAGATCTACAAAAACTATTCAGTGGACTGAAAAAGTAAAACTTCAGTTGTATTAGCTACTGATATAGGGAAATAGTTGGATTGTGATGACTTTATACCAAATTTAAATGTTGACATGGAATTTCCCTTGTTTCTCTAAATGTCTTTAGTTCCCTTTGACAGTTCCTATATTATATCACATTGTTTGGGTTTATGACAACAAATTCTCTACTAAACCAAAACAAATGGATTTAATGAAGCACTCTAGATCAACCTCATCAATCCAATGGGAAACCTATTGAATAATTTAGCTGCATTATAGGGCTCCGCGATTTGTGAAAAATATTTCTGACAAGCATTGAAATAGATTTTTTTATTTCTCTTTTAATAATAGGATCTTGTTCAAGGTTCATATTTTTAACGAGTTCATGAGAACCAAAAAAAGGAATATGAACTGACAAAATAATACAATAATCACATTTCAGAACATATTTGTACAGACCTAAACTAAAGAGTCAGCATTTTTTATGCAGAATAAGACAAAAGATTTTGTTGTTTGTGGAGGAAATTATGATAATTAAAAAAAATTGCAGCTTTTGCGATTTGCTAATTGTGCCCATGTGTGATTTCGATTTGATTGCAAATTTGGTTTTATTGGTTGTAATTGGTTTATAAAAAAATATGGTAGAAGTGGTAATGAATGATTTGACCATGAGATGTGTTCTTAGTGCATGCATGAACTAGTCTGCCACAGGGCTGTGAGTTTGAGTCCCGGTAGCAAGTTCTAATGATTGAATTGCTGCAACTAACTGAATCTAATACTTTCACTCGCTAAACGCAAAACTAGGATCCCAACTAAAGAAAAGCCCAGTGGAAAATTTTACTGCTCAAATGTGCCTTTCTTTAAGTTTGGGAGAAAAGAATGTGACTCTCATTGTAGTCTCATTAGTAGGTTTTGTCATTATTAGTTCTGTTTGTATGGTGAGTCTTGTTGAGGTAGAACATAGCTGCCACAATGCTTTTAATGAATCAGTGATGCATATCATTGCATTTAGTGCTTTTAAAGTTTTACTAGACAAATCCATCTCTATATATATATAATATACATACACAGAGGCAAATAAGTATTTGAACACCCTGTGATTTTCCAAGTTCTCCCACTTAGAAATCATGGAGGGGTCTGAAATTTTCATCTTAGGTGCATGTCCACTGTGAGAGACATAATCTAAAAAAAAATCTGGAAATCACATTGTCTGATTTTTAAAATAATTTATTTGTATGTTACTGCTGCAAATAAGTATTTGAACAGCTGAGAAAATCAAGGTTAATATTTGGTAGAGTAGCCTTTGTTTGCAGCTACAGAAGTCAAACGTTTCCTGTAGTTTTTCACCAGGTTTGCACACACTGGAGGAGGGATTTTGGACCACTCCTCCACACAGATCTTCTCTAGATCAGTCAGGTTTCTGGGCTGTCACTGAGAAACACAGAGTTTGAGCTCCCTCCAAAGATTTTCTATTGGGTCTTACAGAGCCACTCCTTGGTTATCTTGATTGTGTGCTTCGGGTCATTGTCATGTTGGAAGACCCAGCCACGACCCATCTTCAGTGCTCTAACTGAGGGAAGGAGGTTGTTCCCCACAATATCACAATACATGGCCTCGGTCATCCTCTCCTTAATACACGGTGAGTGGAATTAATACCAAAAGTTCTATTTTGGTCTCATCTGACCACATGACTTTCTCCCATGACTCCTTTTGATCATCCAAATGGTCATTGTCAAACTTAAGACGGGCCTGGACATGTGCTGGTTTAAGCAGGCGATTGACAGTCATGTTTAGCTTCTTCCATTTTCTAATAATTGCTGCAACAGTGGATCTTTTTTCACCAAGCTGCTTGGCAATTGCCCCGTAGCCCTTTCCAGCCTTGTGGAGGTCTACAATTTTGTCTCTTGTGCATTTTGACAGTTCTTTGGTCTTGGCCATGTTAGTAGTTGTAGTCTTACTGATTGTATAGGGTGGACAGGTGTCTTTATGCAGCTAACGACCTCAAACAGGCGCTTCTAATGGATAAGTGGAGTGGAGGTGGACTTTTTAACGGTGGACTAACAGGTCTTTGAGGGCCAGAATTCTAGCTGATAGACAGGTGTTCAAATACTTATTTGCAGTAGTAACATACAAATAAATTATTTTTAAAAATCATACAATGTGATTTCCAGATTTTTTTTAGATTATGTCTCTCACAGTGGACATGCACCTAAGATGAAAATTTCAGACCCCTCCATGATTTCTAAGTGGGAGAACTTGCAAAATCACAGGGTGTTACTTATTTACTTATTTGCCTCACTGTATATATATATATATATATATATATATATATATATATATATATATATATATATATATATATATATATATATATAATTTTTTTTTCCCCACAAGAAAGTGTATTATAAAAGCCTCTGTGACCTGGCAACACACTATTGTTATCTAATTAGAAACCAGTTATTGCACATAAAAAAGAATAAGACTCACATGTCTTATTCTTTTCCCTATATCCCTATATGACTCTTTGACATGAGAGCTTATTTGCTGTGCAAGGGTGACCCACCATGCTTCACTTCTCTGTCTGTAAAAGCAGTGCTAAAGCTGTGGTAGTGTGCAGAAAATTCATGCTTGTTAATACTGGCAATAATTTTAGACGTTTTTACATAATCTAAGACGTATTGCCTGAAAATAACCAGAAGAAAAAAAACAGAAAAAACAAAACCTTATCCACAATGGAAATTACTTCACTTAAAAAAGCTAATATAATTATGATCTTTAATATTTACTAATTTCATGTTCCTAGAAAAATGACTTTGCGGAAAATAATATTTAGCTTATACTAACAGCATAGCTTTCTGGGTCATGGGTGGTTTTATGCTGTCTGCTTGGATACAAAAAAAAAAAAAAAAAACACTAATTCAACACTTCAAATCTAGGAGCACAACAATACATTCTCCAAACTAAACCAAGTGCAGGTCTACAATTAGTTGAAGCTAACAATGCTAACAACAATGCTAGAGCTAGCTGCGAGCTGCAAAGATGTAAAGAGTTTAGTAAAATGGCAAAAACCGATATGCTTTGCAAAATAGACTCCCATCAAGATAAAAAATATTACATTTGCAGCATAAAATGCAACTAGCAAACCCCAATGAAAACCACAATGAATTAAATAAAGAGAGGTTAAAACATGGCATAGAGGTGCAAGTAGATGAAATAAATGCAAAAAAACTACCGATAAACTGTGTGTTTACACTAGCTTTAGCTTTAGCCTAATCTCACAGTGCCATAAACTTGGAAAACTGGGGATATAATTCAGGTACGATTTAGATTTTATTTATTGAGCTAATATTTGTTATGTTGAGGTGACATCAGTTGTTCACGTAGCATAGCCGAACCCTTTCCAAATGGAAGGTAATACCTTCAGTGGTCCGCTTTGGACCTCTAAAAGGCTCTAATTGGTCCTGGGAGCAGAGCCACTAACATACTTCTTTGGCTGCAGTGAAAACCAGCCAAACAAAGCTAGACATTTCAAAGAGACAGTTCTCAGCCACTCACAGTGAATACTCAATTTGAAAATCAGGCACCACATTGACCAATGAGTTTATAGTTTGCCCTAGTTCAAGTTGAGCAGCAGATGAGAAATACAAGGGGCCTTGATTGATATTGGTTTCAGCAGAAGATGAAATCTCTCCAGTGTCTTTGCAGGAGACAAATACAAGCAAATAAACATGGTGGAAATTTGAGATTTGGTTAAGGCCAAATTGATATCTAGGAGTCTAATCTGAACTATTCAACGGCCTGTTTGTCTGGAGCAAAAATATAGACATGAGCAGTAAGCCCTTTGCTCATGCTGGTCTTAAACATTGCTCAAAATAGTCTAGGAGAAAGACGTAAGACTTTTAATGATGTCTTTTTTAGATTTTCTTTCCCCTGGGAGGCCCTGCTTTTTCTACTATGCTTGAAACATCAAAATTTGAGTGACAACTTTCACACAAAACAAATCAAAACTCAAATCTCTTTGTGCTGCAGACTGTTTTGTTTCATGGCATAGATAAGCACTCCCCACAGTCTTGCTCAGCTCTTTCAGTCAGACCAGTACCAACTCAGTAGTAGCAGTAGTACTCTACCTCCTCATACTGTATACAAATACTGTATAAATACGTTTCCTCCACCTTGGACTGTAACTTTGTGATAAACCACACCTGGCCTCCATCTGCTGCAGAGAGAGGGGGACACAGACATCTGGAACTACCACTCCTCCTGCCCATCCTCCTCCTCTTCCTCCTCCTCGTCCTTCTCCTCTTCCTTCTCCTCTTTCTCAGTCAACCCGTTTCCCTGGAGACGCAACTACAGCCACAACCACAGCTTTAAGTAGAAAGTGTGTGACATCGCGACAAAAGGACGCTCTAAATTGGCTCATATCCTGACAGCGTTGTGGTGTATTTGTGCAGGGCTCTGAAAGCAGAAGTCACGTTTCCGTTTCTCTTCGCAAGCAGGCGTAACCCGACCCGAGGATGGAGGTGAACACCATGTTAAAGGAAGAGGCACATGACATGAAGCTGAGGCGCTGGGGTTAAGCTTAGTGTAATGCTTTGAGCAGACTGAGCAGAGAACAAGGCTGCATGATGAGCAACAACTCTACTTAAGTGACTGGAATTTACTGACAGTGTGCGCATTATCAGCTAAAATGTTGAAGAAGCTGTTAGTGCAAAGTTTTTTATGTACTTTGTCATTATGAGTACAAGGATTAAATGGATCATCAGCTATAAGACCAGTATAATTCACCCTAACCCATTGTTTTTAATGTAAGCGGAAACGGGAACAAAGATGAAACTTGTGGAGAAGGGCAAATCCCACAGATAGATAGGAGTAGAGCCGCTACTCCTTCACATTGAGAAGAACCAGCTCACCTGGTTGGGCAACACTTTCAGTGCCAAATGGATGCCTCCCTGCGGAGGTTTTCCGGGCATGTCCCACAAGCCCAGTAAGAGGAGACCCCAGGAAAGTGCTAGAACACACAGGAAGGATCACTCTGGTGCAGCTGGAGAAAGTGTGCATGGAAAGAAAACTCTGCTTGGGCTGGTGCCTCATTCACCACCTGAATTTGCAATGTCCCTTAGATGTTCACAACCTCTTTTCCTCCTGCCTGTACGGGACACTTGCTAGGCCAATGCGGTCGGAAAACTTTTGGCCCCAGACAAACGCCTCACATGATAAAATTGATTTTTAACAAGCATTTCTTTCTGACAAATAAACTTTAATTATGGTGTATTTTGTTCTTATGCCCATTTTCCAATCATGTGAGTGGGATTTTTACAATTTAATTTGCAGATATTTTTGGTGACCTGATCCTCTGACCAGACAAAACATCCTTGATTGTATCCTCCTCCCACCCTGAACCATTAGACTATAGCTGAGCTATTCATTATATCATTTTCTAGAACATTTCTTCCCTTTGAATATGTTTGGCATAAAATTTGACAAATCAAACTTGAATCAGAAAATGTCTTTGTGGTCTAGAATAATGATATCAAGTGCTTTGGAACATAGTCTTTTATTCCACAGCTTTACTGCAGCAACATGGAAGATCTCAGAGTGGAAATACTTAACAAATTGGAACTGATCATTAGTGTTACAAATCAACACATTTTTGTCTTTGCCAAATGCTTCTGTGTTGCTGTGCCAAGACTTCTCAGCTATTTCATTTATCGTCACCGTCTCTGGGTAGCTTAACTGCAGCTTAAAGAGGCACTTTCAGTCGTTTAATTTAGCTTGTGATCTTGACCTAGTTGTGAAAGGTAGATTTGAGTCAATAATTTTTTTCATATCATGTACTTCTCTCCGAAACAGGAAGTTGTTTGTGGTGAAGAAAGATCATATATTGCAACATTTATTAAAGAGGGGGCGTTATACAAAATCAACTTTTTTGTGCTTTTGTTATAACATTATTCCCTCATCAAAAACATATCCGAAGAAGAACTTCTGCAGTTGTGTTATCAAAATACACACTGATTGTAATATAATAGTGCTTTGAAGGGAGAGTGTAGAGCAAAGGGGGAAGGAAGACTCAGACCATTAAATGTATAAAATATGTTAATTAGTTGTTTTCAGTAAATACCATTAAAAATAGCATTTTCAAAAAAAATGAAAGGTAGCATGGTGATCTAAACATGCTATGTGTTAGCTAATACCCCATAAAAGTGTAATCCCCCCTCTTTAAATTGGAGTTAAGAGTTCTTTTCTCTACTTTTCCTTTACCACATATTTGGATTAAAATTTCTGTACTGTATTTTTTTAATTTCCTACCATTTTGAGTCATGGTTGCCAGCGCTTTGACTTTCCTCTGAACTTTTGTGGCTTCCAATTGGCGGTTTCCATTCAACTCTGAGCTCAGTGCAGTGTGTTTTAAAGCTGCAGTAACTAAAGAATTCATCCCTCATATTGAACTTAACAACTCAGTTTTAGAATTGAGAAAAGAAGAATTGTAGAATTGTAGAATTGTAAAAGTCAACAATTTACTGTAAAATTCATTGAACTATTGATAAAAAAAAATGCAATAACAATGTAAATAAAAAACAATTGCGAGAATTTTGTTGAATATAACTCAAAATATTCAGAATAATCCTAAAAAGTCATTTAGTATTTTTGAACTTTATCTTATTTACCAGGCTATTTATTACAATGTAGGTTTTAATGAGTATACTTTAAAAATAACCTTATTGAGTTTTGTACAATGACAGCATCTGCAAGTTATCAACTTAAAACATAAGATAAAACAATGAAGTAATGTCTTGCATGGACAACTCGATTAACCACTTATTACTTTTGTTTTCCCCTCAGCTCACAGCACTGTATTGATAGCGCTTGCGTTTGATAACCACAGTCTGCAAGTGTTCTGGAGGTGAATTTTAACATGTATGTTAATCTGTACTTGGAGTTCTATTGCATATCTCCTGGCGATCATCTGGGAGTTGTAGGACCGTAGTTATTATACATTCGTAATTTTAGTTTTACTGATAGATTACAGAGTTCAGCAATTGATCAGTTCATCTAGCAATTAAATTTTTCCCATTGAATTCTTGCACATTTAATACCGACAAAGTACAAAGAAACTGCAACGGATCATAAATTATTGCACAGTTTTATTGTTCATCATTCGAATTCAATTATTTCAAACATACTAATGAAAAGTATTGTATTACCATTGTGTAACCTGTCCTATTGCATTTCACAGGAGCAGCCAAAGATCATCGAGCCGCTGGACTATGAGAATGTGGTGTTCCAGAGGAAAGCCCAGATCCACAGTGACCCGCACAGGGACCTGCTGCTCTGCCCTGTGGACGATGTGTCGGTGAGGGGCATAGGAAGGGGGCCCCAGCGGGGGGCCAGTTGGTGTGACATAAGACAGAATTTACACAGCACTCATAGAATTTTAGACTCCTCTACAGTTATGGAAGAGAGGAATGGAGAGCACATGCTTAGGCATAGAAGAAGTCTGACACAATAACTATAATAGCATGATGACATGGTGACAGTCGACAGTTAACACCTTACAGTAGTTCAGTGGACTATACTACCCTGTAACCAGGGTGTGTTAAGCCTCTTTTCGCTTGGGGCCACTTTGTAGCGGGTCTGTTTGCATATTTGTTTTTATCAATGCTTCAGGCATAGCTCCGGGTCCAGGGGCATGGCTCTACTCCATGAGACACTGACGTCACCCTAACCTAACACTCATGATTTCTTAATTAAAAAATCATAATATAAGTCATATTTGACTTATACTCTTAATCACAAGGCCGATTTCAGCAATTCACAAAAATATGTTGTAATTTGTGGCACCGTGAGAAGAGGCTCAAGCTAGCGTAAACATTACACTACTTCTGTTTTATCGTGAAGCTTTTTCTGCATGCATTTCACTTCTCTGTGCCTTTGCGCCACATTTTAGCATCTCTTTATGTAATGCATTTGGTGTGGCTCTTGTTAGATGCATTATGCACTGGAAATATAACGTTCAATCTTTATACGGCAAGTGTCGTGCATCGATAAACAATAAACAGCTGTGGCATTCGTGCTTTGTTTTGCAATGCATATAGGCTCAACATATAAAGTTGCCATCACTGAAAATAGGGTAGTTTATCACAAGAAATTATTATTTTCTGTTTATATCTGCTTTTTACAGTCATGGGTGTTTGTTTGCTCTAGTCCAATCATCTCATTTCTTGTGTAGCCACATGTTAGCTAAAGCAATCCATACCGTGCTGGCCCCCTCTGGGAGTTAGTACCCTTCAGGGTCCTCTTCGGATCCCTCAAACGGTGTGGTATGGTTCACTTTAGACCAGTGGTTCTTAACCTTGTTGAAGGTACAGACCCCCCCAGTTTCATATGCACATTCACCAAACCCTTTTTTATTGAAAAATAAAATATATATTTTTTCAAATTCAAGACATATGTATATTTTACTGGTGCACAAAATGAACATGCATTAATGTGCATCAATGTGTTAAAAGAATAAAACCAATACAATGCATGAATTTACAACAAATTACATACATACCTTTTAACACAGACATGACCTTTTTTAATACTACCACACTGAAATTATTTTAATTTTTAACTGGGCAGGTACTTTGATAGGCACATCAAAGGGTGCATTTGTTGAATTGGGACACGGCCAGCATCTGGAGACACTTGCAGTCCGCGAATCATATGAGTCGGGTGCGTGTCTTGACCTCCGCCGAACCCGTGAGACTGACTCACCGAACCCCTAGGGTTCGATCAAACCCAGGTTAAGAACCACTGCTTTAGACAGCGGAGACACCTGTGGCCCATACTGATCTTTTCCAAAGTGAACCAGTGGAAATGAGCCTTTAGTTTCAGTGTAGTTTGCTCCTCCCTTCAGACAGATATAAGGCAGTGACTTACAAAACCCTGCTAGAACTGAAGAAGACTCTTGGATAAGTGGCTACATGTATGCTGTCCAGTTGACAGAATTCAATTTTATTTGGTAGTAAATAGTACATAAATGATATAAAATAGCAACACATAAACCCAGTCAAGGAAATGTTTTAAATATTTAATTGCAATGAGTAAATGGTGAAATCATAATTCAGGCATTATGTCACTTTTATGGTGGTGGAGAGTCCTTCTCCTGCTCGTCTCCATAGAGATGTCATTGCTTTACCTAGGCTGATCATCAGTATGGTATTAAATTTGTTTATTTCCATGAAGACAAGGAATGTTTTATTTGTTTTTTTTAATGCAATAAATTTTAATTTAATAAATGCATTAAATGCTCCATAGAGACTGGAGACGAGCAGGTGGCAGACGATCTATCAGATACATACTTAATGTATATTTATAATGCAAATACAGGTGAATTTGAGATATCCATAGTGAACAAATACTATGCGGAAAATGGTTTATCAATTTATACGTCCCTACAACTGATTGACCCGTATCCATGACATCCTCAGGCTCAGAGTTCCAAGGTTCTAAATAAGGATTATCCCCATTATCCAAAGAAAATTGTACAGTTCAATGAAAACCACATGGGAGTTTGACAGGTTTTGTCCTACTATACAGTCAGATAAGTCCAAAGAAATGTAAATGATCACACAAATCAGTGTCCATGTCCATCACGTATCTCTAGCTTAATATTGCTTTACTTCTCTCTCTCTCTCTTTCTTTCTGTATCTACCTCTTCATGGGTTTCAGCTTCCTGTTTAAGACAACATTTTGAGGACTTTTGACCATTCAAAAAGTAGTAGTTTTTTGTTTGAAATTGTTTATTCCCAAAACATCATTTGTAAATTTTCATCTCTCTGAAGCCCATGAATATCTCCAACTCTCTACCTCTCTCTCTTTCTCTTTGACTATCACTTTCTATACCTCTCCTATCTATCTCTTTGTCTCTCTCCATTTCACTCTCTCTGGCTTTACCTCTGTCTGTATCTCTCTGTCTCATATCTCTCACATTCTCCATATCTATCTCTGTCTTTGTCTATAACTTTCTCTTTCCCCCTCCCTTTCTCTCTCTCTTTGTCTCCTACCTATCAGTCTCTCTCTAACTCTGTCTCCCATCTATCTATTTTATCTGTCTATCTAAATCTCTCTCTCCCATTTCTCTGTCTCTCTGCTCGATTTGTCATGCATGGGTTCTTCTCACTGTAAACATGACCACATTCTCTCACTGTTTCTGTGCTCCAGGAGGTACAGATTTCCCGTCAGAGGAGGACCGTCGTTCCCTCTGTGCCACAGAACGCTGAACGAGAAGCCAGGAGTCTGTTTGCCAAAGAGGTAATTTCACATAACGCACTATTACTTAAAAGCTGTTACACAGTAAGCAGCAAATAGCAAATTCAATTACTTTAAAATAAATGCATTTGCTTACTGGGAAGGCAAATGGCTAAACTAACTGTACCCCAAGCAAGTGTCTTTTAGCAGTAGATCCCACACAAATTGGAACACTAATTCAGAAGCTGCTTTTTATGACAGTTATGTAAATATATTTTATGTAATGTGTTAAAATTAGAGATTTTAACACATCATTAGATCCCTTTGGGCTGTTAAAAATAGATTATTTCTATCTAAAACCAATCCTTCAACACGTATTTATATCACATACTAGCAAACATGCTTATCTTGAATGCAACTCACAATGCAACATTTATTACACTGATTACAGGGATGATAGACATTTTTTTCTCCACATAATAAAGTAAAATTAGATTTGCCACATTGTAAAAGCAACTGTCTGCATCTAATTTAAAAGTGTTTTTTACTTGCAGTTGACAACAAAACTCTTCTCTGAATTTTGAATATTGTGAAAAGCTTTTATAAACTTATCAGGATGAATAATTAGGATACTAAGAATGTTTTGAAAGTGAGGAACAATTTTAGACAGCTACAAGTTTTAGACAGCTACAAGCTGTCTAAAACTTGTTTAAAACTAGTTATTTTAAGACAGTAAACATTGGTACAGCGCCATGAAGTGAATAAGTCAAATGAATGAATGGCTTCTCTTTTCACACTGTATTGAAAACCCAGATGAAACTATATGCACATAGCCAATGTTTCCCAGCAGATGTTCATGTTAAGCCCCACTCACTCCGAGCTCATAAAGAAAACTTGGAACGAAGTGATAGTGAACACATGCTGTACATATGAAATACTGTCTGTACAATGAAGTAAGTTTACTCCAGTAACTTTTTCATTTTGGAGTAGTTTTCGGATACCTTCTTGAGTAACATATTGAGTTACTGTTCACACTGTGAGTAAGTCTATACTCAACAACAGCTTGAACATGTTTGTTTCTTGCAATTCCCTACAATACATTTGTTCTGGGGCAAGACAGCTTTGTTCAAATACTTGGGAAAAAATAAGGTACAGGACCTTTAACTTCAAATTATACATCAGGTATTATGCCATGTACTTGAGCAATAGTTTTCTCAGTTTCCTAGTTTACTTACACTTACTTGAGTAAGTGTCTTTGTACTTCTACTTCTACTTCTAATTTAATTTCTAAAAATAACAGTACTTTACTTGAGTATATGTTTGGCTACTCATCTCAACCCGTCTCTGCTGCTCTGACCACATCACCCATGACTGTGAAGCGACAACGCTTCAACAGCAGTGAATGTCAGGACATATTTAATATTACTCAGCACCACTGACCAACAATGCTTTTCTCTAAATGTATTGAGCAAGGCCTAAGTGCTTGTCTTCTGCTCTGAGGGATTTTAAGGTCACTGGGTTCATGAGTGTTGAGAATTGACTGTTTGTAATCCAGCTCTTCTTTTTGGCAGTGCATCAAGATGTACAACACGGACTGGAATGTCATCAACTACAAATACGAAGCGTACTCGGGAGACTTCCGCATGCTGCCCACGTAAGCACCACTAGCGATGACTCAGATCAGAGAGTCCTTTTAGTTTTAAACCAACTGCATTTCAGCATTGACACCGGCAACCTAAATGAGAGACTCATGTGAGGCTCATTCTGCTTTCTGAATGGATAATCGTCTTGAGAACCAAAACACCAAATTATAACATATATTAAAGTGACAACATTTCTTTGTCATTAAGAATAAGTCTGCGTTACAATTGTTATCAGTGAAAGCTATATTTGATTTGAACATGCTTCCCTTGTATCTGGAGACACAAATAGTCAGTTTATGAGATTTAACATCAATATCTCAAATACAGTTCCTTTAATTTGGTGTATTTTGTTCATATTATAAACAATCATACATTTACAGAAGTGTAATTTTTTTGTGTGTCACATATGGCATGTAACTATTAAGATAGTATAAATAGCTGCAAAAAAGTAAAAACTAATCCAGCAGCCCATTCTATAACCTTGTATCTGAGGTTATGATTATTAAGAGATCACATTAAAAAAATCCAAATAACAATGTATTCGTAACAACATAGGTAGTGTAATAATCGCAGCTTTGTATTATGAATTATGATTATGTATATTTTCTCTTTAACAGCAAAGGCCTGAAGCCCGACAAGCTGCCGGTCCAAGTATTTGAGATGGACGAAGACGCCAAAGATGAGGTGAGCAGAGAAGAGGCTTTCACTGATAAACAGTATATCATAGCAGAGGAAACGTTACCTTACCCTGTAGAACTAAAAACCTTTTTAAGTCTTTTTAAGCGCTATGATGGCTCAGTGTGTCTTGACAATTTGTGTACATGTTTGCCGTCAGTCTCACAAAGAGGTAAATACTGTGATAATATCGTACTGTGAGATTTGGATATTATTACATCCCTATTTCCTTGTATACCTCTGGTCAATAGATTTGGCAGCCCAGAACTAAGCCTGAGAAAACAGAACCCTTGTATGTTCTAAAAATAGCTCTTATTGACTCTCCTCCCCTTACCACCGGCCGGATTTGGATGCAGTTAGACCGTCAAAGGCCCTAATTGAAACAAAATGTAGAGCTATGTTTGTCTCTGACAGCAGATATCTCTAGCGGATATCCACTTCTCAAAATGCTCCTTGGTTTGAACTTTAAAATATTGCTGCTCTTAGACACCTTACATAATTAATATGTCCATGTCTGAGACATTTTTATTTGAGATGGCTGTGCAGTGCGGCCTGATGGGAAAGGATACATAGAGAGCATGAGATGAAAGAGGAGAGGCCAATTAGATTAGAGGAGGAGGAGGGAGGGTATGTGCGCTTATCTCTTCGGTGCCATTGGCTCTGTCACAGAGCACAAAAGCGGCTTCCATCAGTGTCATTCTCCGTCCCAGAAACATGTTAATTTTAATGTGAGATTATGGAGAGGTGGGAGAGCTGGGTACTTGTGTTTGAATGGAGCTCCATCAGTTGTATGAGAAGTACCAGACAGCTGCGTCAATGTCTAGACTTCATTGTGACTGCTGTATTATAAAAGTGTGACATGTGTTTTTGTTAGCTGTACAATCTGTTTTATTTAGTGATTTATAACTCAGAAAAAGCATAAAACATAATTTCTTATCTAAATAAAATAAGAACAAACAGTTAATGATAATTCAGAGCTGTCTAGTCTCTGTCTAGAGATTGGCAGTTTGATTGCAACTCTGGCCAGTGCATGTCGTCATTATCTCCTTGGACTTTTTAATCCTCCCACCTGTAAATTTGGTATGTGAGTGAGTAATTAATTGGTTGTTGATGAAGAGGTCATTGGTGCAGATTGGTAGCCAGTACCCACGTTGTTTTAGTTAGCCCCAAGGCAACTGTGGCATCCAATTCTGCAGAGTAATGCATAATGAATAATAATGCAATGTAAAGGGTTTAAAAGTGTCTGATGCACTGGATTTATATGGTACTTTTTAAAGTATTATCTTTTAAAATGCATTTATGTGTGTTTCCAGTTCAAATTTGATTGGGGAAGAATATATTTCTTATATATTTTGACTAGAGGCAATTTGTATTCGTCATTGTTTATTTGGGATGTAACGATACTTGATATAATTTTGAGTTGTTTGATACAGGCGTCAAGATTCGATACACGAGTTTGTTCTATTTACACGTGTTCCTCCATGCGTGCAGTTTTGCTATGTAGTGGGTTTTATCAGAGGTGAGTTATCGTTCAGTCACTTTTTATTTTACGTTGATAAACCCGGGAAATATGAACATTTAAATACTTTACATTAGAGATGGGATGATATACAATCATATCGCTAATTGATATCAACAAGGTCCGCAATTAATCGTTTGTGGTATCTTTAATAATCGTGATCATCGCACACGATTATAATCGCCTTTACGGCACCAGACTGCCTCGTGTTTCTGGTTTCAGTACAATGTTTAGATGTTAGTTCTGGTATTTTCCCACAAATAGGGGGATCATCATAGCATAGCAATGAAACTTGTCAGCTTCTGTGCCTATTCTGAATTGGGGATGGTTCTTCACCACCGTCAGTCACCGTCATGGCTAGTGGGCAGGCAGTGGATCTGGATCCGGATGACGCCGCACATTTATATCCTCCATTCAAGAAGGTGAAGTCTGATGTGTGGAATTTTTTATAGTTTTGAAAAACAAGACATTTGCACATTTAAGAGACAACCATCCTGCATTGTTTGACAGACTTGAGCCAAAATTATCCATCGTAAATAACATACCATGTGAAATAAATTATTGAATGTAATTTGCGTTAGTTTGGATTTGTACGGATAATGGTACATGTTTGTGTTAACTTTGCCCTCGCTAGATTAGTACTAGCTAAATAGCATTTTGCACAGCTGATTTCTGCGATGCCAGCATATCCTTTATCATATCCTTTTTCTGGGGCCTTTCTCAGGTTGGTAATTTGTTTTTTATAGTCAAGAGTTATATAATTGACACATTTATTATTCATTCATTGTTAATTTCACTTGCAGCAAAAAAACAAAGGTGATCGCTCAGACACCTGCAAATTGTATTGTAATTGATTTTTTTTGTGACTTTTAAAAAAAACTGTAAATAATTATCGTGACAATATTGTTAATTGAGATTATTTTGGTCAAAATAATTGTGAGTCTAAACTTTAATATCGTCCCATCCCTATTTTACATATGCCCGTAATGCAAACGCGATGCAACCCATGATATATGCGATTTTTATCTCATAAATTTTACTCAGAAAACGATCTGTTGAAACATTTCTATGTAATATAACATAGTTTAAGTGTTCAGAAAAAAGGGAGAGCACTGTGTGTCTGTAAGAGCAGTTGAGTATGGGGAGGAGCTACTGTCTGTTGCTGCTGCTGGAGACAAGGGAGAGCAGCATGGACACGGGCATAGTGAGAGGAGAGTCAGACTCAGGAGAAAAAGGAAAATAAATAATCCAAATAAGTCATCCAATCATCATCAACAAAGGAAACGTCTGCTAGTGTAATTCCCCTAGCAGCTTATATTAAGAGTGTATTATAAAAACTGTTCTACTTAGAAAGCACAATTCCTATTTCACCGAATAAAAATTCAGAGCTGTAAATCTGTGGTTGTACTGTAATTTATTAAAATGTGATGTTTCATATTAATTTATTCAAAAGTGTTATATTTCTAATTAGCAGAAAAAAATAAATAGAAATAAATTTTTTCTCTTCACCCAATGCAAATACTGTGTTGTTCACATTCAATCATAAATGATCTACATAAGGACATGCTAGGATTCAAATAACTTCTATAATGAAGCACATTCCAAGATTGTGAATTTTGGCACTAAAACTTATTGTAGGGTTGTTTTGTTTCTGCATAATGAGCAATCACAATTTTCGACTTGCTTTGATGTTGTTGTTTTATAAACAAATAAAAAAAACACTTTGAATATACATTTTGTGAACATAAAAAAGATAAACTTTTGATAATAGCCATTTAAAACAAAAAATAATTGAATTTCTTTCTTTTGAAGTCTGAACTCACAAACCACATTCTTTTACTGACAGAGGGTTGTAAACCTGGCAGTAAACCTCTCCATTAAAAATTCCCTAGCTGATCCTTGACCATTAAAAATAACTGAATCTTAGTCTCCATTAAAATGTGTAGAATTGATCAGCCCTATGTTTACTCTGTGCTGAGGAGTGTGTTTTGACAGGACTCGTCATCGCTGTGCTCGCAGAGAGGAGGCGTCCTCAAGCAGGGCTGGCTGCAGAAAGCCAACATCAACAGCAGCCTGTCTGTGTCTATGAGGGTGAGTCAGCAGCACGAGTGCAGCAACAGACACAACACATGCAGTTTACATTCTACCATCAGTGTGTGTCCTAACAGTACGTGTGTTTCACACTTACAAATAATACATTTTACAATAGACTCTTTAAAAACCTGTAAACAAAAACATTCTACAGTCTGGAATGGAGGAAAAATAAAGTGGAACATAATGTGATTTCAATGGAGAAACTGAGATTAATCTCAGAATATTACAAAATATCAAACATTATAGGGGCTTTGGTAAATGAAAACCACTCAGATACATGTGAGTGATATCAGAGCCTGGTTTAAAGACATTTACAAATGTATTTTATTATTTCTTTCTTTGACAGGAGATTATGATTTTAGGTTTTCTGGACAAATACTTATAGAACTGTTGAGCACACTTACATTATGATCTTCTGGTTTCAACTGTATCTGTAAAAACAAAAATATACACATTTGCTTGTTTTTCTTCTGACATGAAATCACTTTCAATTGTTTTAGGTCAGTTTGGATTGCCAAAATGCCAGAATAATAAGAGAAAGATTTTTTTTTAGACACATTTTCATTACTTTATTCAAAATCAAAAGTTTACCTACATTTCATCAGTGTTTGATACCATTGCCTTTAAACTGTATGACTTGAGTCAATTACTCTCCACTGATTCAGGTGAGGCTATTATAGTATAGGAAGTTGAATTAATAAATAAATAGTTAAAGTGAAATATTTTTAAATATTAAATAACAAATGTAGGATAGTTTAGGGTTAAGATTTGATTTCTGCAATATCATAAATTTTCTGCATTTTACAATGAGCCAAAACCAAATTTTTCTTCTTTTTATGTAATTCTTTATGATTTTCTCTTCAGACAAACACAACATTTTACTGTATTTGACACCCGCATGCTGTTAAACCCCGGGGCTGTGGCCACTTCAGATATGAATATTTTAGGATGCATCGCTCAAATTACACTGGTTTTCTGGCGCTGCATTTATTGCCAGCTGCTTGTACTTATGGCATAATCAGAGCTCTGCACTCAGTTTGATAAATACCATGCACCTTCTGCTGTATGCTAAAATATACACCCAAAGATGCACCCTTTTCATCGCAATGTTACAAAATGAGGGGGAGCATGACTCCACTTTACACACCTTACACCTGGAGAGGAGTGGTCAGGAGGAACGGCCTCCCTGATCTAAACCCAAGTGGTGTTTGTTATTGGACTTCTGTGCTAGTCACAGTTTGTCCATAAAGAACACAATGTTCGAGAACAAGGGTGTCCATCAGTGCACATGGCACCAGGACACCCTAGGTCGGAGGCCGATGATTGCCTTTGTCATTGCGTCATTTGACCTTCGACCGCGTGTCTTGGACATTCGGATGAAGTAAGGGGCAGAGCTGTCAACTGATCACCACCTGGTTGTGAACTGGATCCGCTGGCAGAGGAGGAAGCTGAACAGACCTGACAGACCCAAGCGTATCATGAGGACCTGTTGGAACCCTCTGTCACCAGGATCTTCAGCTCACACTTCCGGGAGAGCTACTCCCTTATCCCGGGGGAGGTTGGGGACATGGAGTTTGGAGACAATGGACAATGGAGGTTCTCCACCTCCATTGTCCATGTGGCTGTGTGTAGCTGTGGTCGCGAGGTCGCGATGGCAATCCCTGAACCCGGTGGTGGACGCCGGAAGTAAGGGATGCACTCAGGTTGAACAAGGAGTCCTATCAGGCCCTGCTGGCTTGTGAGACTCCTGAAGCAGCTGACAGGTACCAAGTCAAACCAAGTGTGCTGCAGCCCGTGCAGTTGGGCAAAGGCAAAAACTCTGGCTGGGAGGAGTTCTGGGAGGCCATGGAGGTCCTCCTCCTATCGGTCGGCCTCTAAGAAATTCTGGCAAACCGTCCAACGCCTCAGGAGAAGGAAGCAGCGCTTCACCGTCACTGTTTACAGTGCGGGTGGAGAGCTGCTGACCTTAACTGGGGACGTTGTTGGGCGGTAGAAGGAATACTTTGAGGATCTCCTCAATCCCACTGTCACGTCTTCCGAGGAGGAAGCAAAGATTGAGGACTCAGAGGCGGACTCATCTATCCCCATGGCTGAAGTCACTGAGGTAGTTGGCAAGCTCCTTGGTGGCAAGGCTCTGGGGGCTGGATGAGATCCATCCTGAGTATCTTAAATCTCTGGATGTTGTTGGGCTGTCTTGGTTGACACGCCTCAGCAACATCACGTGGTGGTTGGGGACAGTACCTGTGGAATGGCAGACTGGGATGGTGGTCTCTCTATTTAACCCTTTAAGGACTGAGCTTTTATTTTACTTTTATTCTTTTTTTTAGCCATAAAAATCATGTAAAAGGAAGTGTCAGAATTTACTGCATTTTTTCACACAACTACTTCTATTTTACATAACCATCCGTATTTTTTCTTTTACGCATCGAATAAATGACCCACGCTCTCATTAGTCACCTTCGAGGGACAAAAGAGGCAGATTACCGTAATGACGGTAAAATATTTAAATAACCCGATGCCTCCACTTTGAGACGGCGTTTGAAATTACATGAGAGCACCACTGGTTGCGGAGTTACGGTACTGGAAAGTCCGCAACCGCGCTCTGTTGGCGACGATAGCATCCAACGCTATAGGGTGGACCAGAGGGTGTGTTCCAACTACAGGGGAATCACACTCCTCAGCCTTCCCTGTAAACTCTATTCCAGGGTACTGGAGAGGAGAATCCGACCGATAGTCAAACCTCGGATCCAGGAGGAGCAGTGTGGTTTTCGTCCCGGTCGCGGAACACTGGACCAGCTCTACACTCTCCATCGGGTGCTCCAGGGCTCATGAGAGTTTGCCCAACCAGTCCACATGTGCTTTGTGGACCTGGAAAAGGCATTCGACCATGTCGCTCATGGTGTCCTTTAGGGGGTGCTCCGGGAGTATGGGGTCTGGGGCCCTTTAGTAAGGGCTGTCCGGTCCCTGTATGACCAGAGCAGGAGCTGCGTTTGCATTGCCGGCAGTAAGTCAGACCTGTTCCCAGGGCATGTTGGACTACACCAGGGCTGCCCTTTGTCACCGTTTCTGTTCATTGTTTTTATGGACAGAATTTCTCAGCGCAGCCAGGGGTGGGAGGGGGTCCAGTTCAGGGACCACAGGATCTGATCTTTGCTGTTTGCAGATGATGTTGTCCTGATGGCTTCTTCGAGCCAATATCTGCAGCAGGCACTGGGGCGGTTTGCAGCACAGTGTGAAGCGGCTGGGATGCAAAATCAGCTCCTCCAAATCCAGAGGAGCTCAGACTAGAGCCGCTGCTCGTCCACGTCGAGAGGAGCCAACTGAGGTGGCTCGGGCATCTATTCTGGATGCCTCCTGGATGCCCCCCTAGGGAGGTGTTCCGGGCATGTCCCACCAGAAGGAGGAGGCCCCGGAGAAGACCCAGGACACACTGAAGGGACTATGTCTCTCGGCTGGCCTGGGAACGCCTGGGGATCCTCCCGGAAGAGCTGGAAGAAGTGTGTGTGGAGAGGGAAGTCTGGGCCTCCGTGCTGAAAATGCTGCCTCCGCGACACAGCCCCGCATAAAGTGGAAGAAAATAGATGGATGGATGGTTACACAATGAGAGCCATTCAAGTTTAACTTAAACTAAAAGTACATTCTTAGATCAGACATGTTGTCTGATCTGTTCAAAATAATTTTGAATAGCTACAATTAGTCATTATTGGTGTATAGAGTATGAATTGTATATTTGGGTAAAAGTGATTTATTTAGCCCTTATTGCTGAGGAAAGTTAAAAACAATATATTGCGATGACTTAAATAAGCAGCGGGGTTTAGTGCACCCAAGTCATATTCTGGTGCACCCAAATGAAAATCGTAGGTGCAACACTGCACCCAACTGAAATTGTGTGTCTGGAGCTCTGCCCCTTTTTTAGCAGATGAATTTCTTCAGTTGGCTACAGTCTTAAATATTAGTCCTTTCCAGAAATTCACATTTTCATTCTTTTGCTGTTTGGTGCAGGTGTTCAAAAGGCGATACTTCTACCTGTCCCAGCTCCCTGACAGCTCGTACATCCTCAACTCTTACAAAGACGAGAAGAACTGCAAAGAAACCAAAGGATCCATCTACCTGGACTCGTGCATCGACGTCATTCAGGTACAAAAGTCTAAACCTTTGCTTAAGCATTACAATTCATCTATGTTATGTAGTCTTTTTAACAGTCTTTGTTACCACACTCTTGGTGCTTAGCTACATGTCCTGGATTCCTGCAGATTTGTTGTGAGGAGCTGCTGTGCTTTGAGCTCATGGCACACACTGGTACCTGCCTTCAGCATGGACTTGTTCTGTGCCAGGAAAATATTTTTAGACTTACATGAACATAACAGGGGTACACATTATGTTGGTTTAAAGCAGGCCTATTATGCAAAATCAACTTTTCAGAGCTTTTAACTATATTATCATTGTTTCCTCTTCTAATGTACCCTTTTGAAGTTGTATTAGGGGTGATTTGTGTATGTTTGAGCAATCTTTAATTGCTTATTTTCAAGACACAATATTCCGGATCAATTTCAGTTTTCACCACTTGTGGTACACGACCACTGCCCACTGTGATACACATAGGATTTGACAGTGTCACATGGTCATTTAGGTACAAATGAAAAAAATTTGCTGCTTGCTCATGATGGTGACAACTTCATGACTTTTTGTTGTGACGACATTTATGACAACATCTGCTCCCATTTGGGACCACAGTTTTGTACAGTGGAAGTCAGTGGACTTGTTCCTTTTATTAATTTTTTTTATGTGAATATATCAAATTAAAATGTGCAAATTCTAGTATATAGGTCCATGGGTGTCATACTATATAACATATAGAAGACATATAATTCCCCTTTAAAATATGTGTACATCTCCATTGTAGCAGTGACTTAAAATAACAAGAATGTTATTGTTGCTAATCCACTGTTTGTAATGAAATAGGTCAATTATGTACATTTTTATGTACGGGCCCTTTGAGGTACAGAATATAATTTTCTGTAGGTGGCACATCTCCTGCATAATTCCATGGAAAAATAAAGACAAAACCATACTCCATAAAGATAGATGCTTTATTGCATTCTGTGGAAGATTACAGCCAAAGGAACAACATTCTATGGGAACAAGCAGGAGGAGCACAGCAAGGACCCGTGTTTTTCAGTGGCATCCAAAATTAAAAGGTTTCAATTCACTCCAATAAAGTATACTTAACAGCTTTTTTAAATGACTGTTTGTGGAGAAGATATCTGTGTAATCCCTCCATTGTCCAGGTCTGATCCATAGAAAAAGAAAAATATTAAATTTGTCAACTAGACAAAACGTTTTGCTGCTCATCCAAGCTGCTTCTTCAGTTCTAGTTAGATTACTGGTGGGCACTGCCTTATATCTGAAGGGAGGAGCTAGTTACACTGAAACTCAAAACACCTATTGTTTACTATTCCTATTTGTAGGCTAGGTCTAGGTAGTGAAGACGGCAGTGAGCGTTACATTGAAGAAACTACACAGCCACTCCATAAGAGGATGTACCAACACCGTTGCGAGAGCTCCTCGGGACCCCAGTCTTCTGTGCATCTCCATCTTAATGCCACTAACCACTTCTTTGAAGATAATAAAGTACAGATCTTAGCCAAAGAAAAGAAATGGTTTGAGAGGGGAATTAATGAAGCATTTTTTGTTAAGAAAGACAAGCCCTGAACAGGAATGGGGGGCTCAGACATTATCTATCCCCGATGTATAACTCCATTCTCAGACCCAAAGCAAAACAAAGAAAAAAATAAGGCTAGACAGGATGCTAATAGGTGTGAAATAACTCATTAGAGGCCTGAATGCTAAGTAGGACTCAGGCACCGTGCACATTTAGGGTAGCACAATAGACCTAGCCTACAAACAGAAACTGTAAACAATAGGTGTTTTAGTTTCAGTGTCGCTAGCTCCTCCCTTTAGATAGATGTAAGGCAGTGTCCACCAGTAATCTGACCAGAACTGAAGGTAGCGGCTTGGATGAGCAGCAAAACATCTTCACTCTGTTTTGTTTAGTTGAAAGATTTTACATTTTTCTTTTGTTAACATCCGTTTGGTGTTTATGTCACATTCACTTTAATTTGTCATTCAAAAAATTTGATTTCATTAAGATGGTCACATATTTGAGGAATAGTGATCTATTATACAATGACAATGAAAGAAAATGTATGATTTCACTGTTGTTTGGTCATGGTGTCAGTGATTGTGAATAATCACTGAATTGTGACAAAAAGAAAAATTACAATAAATTATTTTTATTTTTAAACGTAGAGTCCCAAGATGCGCCGGAACTGCTTTGAGCTGAAGATGCAGGAGCGCTATAGTCACTACCTGGCAGCTGACAGCGAGGCGGAGATGGAGGAGTGGGTGTCCACATTGAAGCAGGCCCTGAGTAGCGCCGAGGGGACCCCTGACAGGAGGAATGGGGCCGAACCACTCGACTGTGCCTTGGGTCAGTATTCATTATAATTGCATGACTTTAGCAATAAACCCAGTCAGTGTGTCAGTCTGCACTGCTCTGGACAGTGTAACTCAACTTAGAAGAGCATGTTACTGTAATACTAAGCTTTAACTCTCAGGAGCTGTGGTTTCCACTCTAAGCCTGTGTTGTGACATTTTAATAGCTTCCATATTGCAGACATTTCACTATATAGCACAGTATATTTATAGAGTTGCAAATTGTTATCAAAGATATCCAGCTCTGCCAACATCAAAATATGCTCAGAAAAGATAAGGAGTGGAGACATTTGTATAGTATTTGTCACAGGTTTTGCACTTATTAAACTAAACTCTATCCTTACTGCTTCTTTTAGTTACTTTTTATGCATGTTCGTGGGCTTGTTTCTCTATTTTAATCTAGTATTGTTACAAAATAGTATCTTGTTTGAGAAAGGCTCTGTTCAAATAATCAAAGAAAAATATAAACAACCACAGCTGACATTCAGAACAACACAGTTAGATAAACTGTTTTCCTAGTTTATCTGCCCTCTATAAGCCGACCCACTATGTACTGAAACTATACATAATGAAACTATACAGTACATCACAATGGAGACAAGCAAGTGATGCTATCAGGCCAATTATGGGTCAAATCTGTGGAGCGGGAACCCTGCTCAGAAGAAAGAATACTTTTAAGGTATTTTTGAGCAATTAAAACACCTGTAATTGAGTAAGTAGATAATAAGTTTAATGTCATGCTTTGTTGCTTTTGCTTGGAATGTTCCAGAGACACAGAGGCGACGGCTCCTCTACCAGAAAATTTGCATAGTACACCTTTAAATAAGCAATAATTATGCCTCATTTAAATACATATGCTTTTGTCTTCAAATGGATCATTGGACCAGCATTATTTTATATTTTGGAAAGCCCAACGCTGTAAACATCATCACATCAAAGTGCCACAATATTGAACTTTTCAGCAATTTTGTCTTGAATGGAAGAGAATAAAGATTACTCAAACATGCATAGACTACCCAAAATACAACTTTGAATGGGATGAGAGTAAACGATCATTACATGGTTAGGGTTAGCTCTCTTAAATCGACTCAATTTTGCAGAATATGTCTCCTTTTACTGTAACATACAAAATTACCAATTGTGTTGAATTTTTAAACCCTTTCCATGCCGAGCAATGTAAAAATGACTTCCAAGTAAGATTTTGTATAATATTGTGCTCTGTGCATAAAACTAATAGTTGAGATCAAGAGTAAGCAAGACTAAGATTCTGATGGATGTCTGTGATGTCGTCCAATGAGACAACAGGGCATTTTGAGTTCACAAAGCCCCAGCTCTGTGTCCAACAGGAGAGCTAATCTGGCCCCTAGTCAAATAAAGATCCTCCGGGGAAGCATAAGGGACTGCTGCTGCTGTGACTGATGTGACTGTATTAACCTGTGTCCTGGCTCCTTCAGATGACGACAGCAGCAGTCAGAGCAAAGGGGAAGGGCTGCTTGAGAACCTGGGGAGGAGCCTGCATCCGGAGCTCATGAAGGTACTGCAGCATATAAGGCAATAACACAACTTATCCCATAAACCCAAAACCTCATTGTGATCTCATTGATTTTGACGATATGCAAAATACAAAAATATTATCTGACAAGAATATTGTCAGATCATGATACAGTATTTGTTTTTGAGACTAGAGCTTCATTAAATACTCAGACACTTTTTCCTCACCCACTGCTCCTATCAGTGAGCCTCCATCATGCTCTGAGTCAGTGACATGTAGAATTAACTAATTATAGTGTAGAATGGACTGTCCAGAGCAGAAGATGACTTGAGCTCTTACAGGCAATATAATAGCTATATTATAATAATTACATCAATATAAACATTTACACGAGTTGTGATAAAATCGAAATCGTGATATTAATTTTTTGGCATATCCCCTACTCCTATTGGACAATTTTAATCTAGTCTTTGGGTGATAAACTCTGGTATTTTTTCCATTGTATATTGGTTGTTAAAAAAAAAATTATATATCCACAGATTTTTTAACTTAATCCTTTCTATTTTCTCTGACTAGACCTCCATCCAGCATGACCTATATAATTGCCTATACAATATTATCTTGTGATTTGACTAAAAAACATCAATATTTGTTGTTTGTAAACAACTTAATGCATGACACTAAATCTGCAAACAATGTCTATTATCCAAATCTATGTAACAGTTTTTCATATTTTTTCATTTTAATTTAAGAGCTAAGACGCATTGTTAAGGTTATGGTGCCGAGTAGTGACTTGCAGCTAAATCACCCATGGATGTTATTGTTCTGCCTGTTACAGTTACACATCCACTCCTCTCCTTTATTGTTCTATTCCTGAGGCTGAACAGTAGTGTGCATCCCGTAGTGACTGTTTTTTTAATGTGTGTGTAAAATGTACATTCCACACAGAGAACAAAAGCTGTGTGTGATGTTGTCGCTTTGCTCTTTGCTCTGGGCCATAGTCTGCAGAGCGAGAGACAGACAGACGGAGGGGGCAGAGAGAGGGAGACGGACAGACACATAGGGGAGACGAGTGCAGCAGACTTTTACCTGAGGCTTTCATGTCTTTGTTTATGGCCTCATGTTGGTCTCATGTTGGCTTCAGGAGTGTTTTCACTCCTTATTATGTCCTTCTGGTTATGTCGGTTTAGAAGGTTAGAAGATATTGTTTAAGAATTATTATTGACTGCATGGGGTCTGGGGCTTTTGTAGTTACCACATAATTTTCTCATTATGTTGGTAATGAAAGAATACAATCTAGACTCATTTCTCTTAAACATTTTATGGGATGAACATCAAACAATACTCAACAGCATTGTCTTTTGAACTCATTGCTAGTACAATGTACTTGTACTGCACGTAATAATTCAAAGTGCTCTCAGAATAAGAATTATGTGTAAGAATTACAGGTCAGAAGACAAAAAAATAATGCTAAATGGGATCTAAAACTTTAAGATATAAATAATCAGTGTAAAATAAAATTTGTAATTGAAGAGTGCAGATAAATCCTTTTGCACCTGTTTAAATTACGAATGTAGCAAACCATGACATATATATATATCTTTGTCCTTAAAGATACATTGAAAAGCCTATATTAAACACATTATAATACATTGCCTTGTCAACTGTATATCATTGTACTATATGTTTTTCCCCAGTATGCCCGTGAGACAGACCAGCTCAATAAGATCAACAGGAATGAGGGCAGACAGAAGCTATTCTCTCTAGACCCAGAGACACAGGTGAGACGTGCACTCCTGTATTCTTTCTGTTTTATTGATGTCCTTATAGATTTCTGCCTATTTCTTCCTCTGCTCTGATCAAGACTATAACATGTTTGTGTCCTTCTTCAGAGGCTGGACTTCTCTGGGATTGAGCCTGATGTGAAGCCCTTTGAAGAGCGCTTTGGTCGGCGCATCATGGTCAGCTGTCACGACCTGACATTCAGTCTGCAGGGCTGTGTCAGTGACAAGGGGGACGGCATTCTCACCAATGTGTGTACACCTACTTTGATTCACTGACTACCAATATGGAATTCATTATTACTTATGTTGGAAGTCGAACGGTTATTTATACTCTACGCACAAAGAGATTTTAACATTATTTAAGATATAATAAAAAAATAAAATACAAAAACCTTGATATTAGAAAAAAATTGTTGCAGAATAAGTTGTAGTAGCCTGAGAGTTGAAGAGAAGAGACATGGGGCTGGAATTGTAATGCAGGAGAACTTTATTTACTATCAGTATGGGACCCAGCACCCAGAGACATGAACCCTCAAGATATTCTGATTTCAGTCTAGTACAGTCCAGTCTGCTTATGCTTTCGTTGTAGGGAGTATTATACCTCTGATGACGCAGGCTAAGATAACAAAGACTGAGCTGGCATTGAGAGCTGTCAGTGCAGCACAGAAATGGAAATTCTCTAACAAGAACCATGAATTTTTAAGGCTTTTTAGTCACAACATACTGCATTTCCCCCCACTCTTTTGCCCTAGATATTATTGCTTTATAATTCATGTCTAACCTGGCTAGTCTCATATGCGTAGTCCAGAGTCTTGTCAATTTAGTAGAGGTCCAGTTCAAACCATTTGGGAGATATAAAACATACATATGGAGAATGATTGGCACAACAAGACGATAAAATCAAACCTTTACTAACTTCAGTTGAGAGAAAAGCACAGGCAATGCTAAACTGTAAATCTGTATTTCTGCTAAAATTTTCAGTTGCAGCCAGCGTGGGTCTCTTTGTGCTACCATGTTTGTTTTAGTTTGGGAATGTCATTATCATACCCAAACAGTCTACCCAAATCACAAAGTTGTAATGTCATTGATCCAGTCCACTGGCTTATTAGACACGGTACTATTCAAAATAATCTTGGACCGAACTCCTGCCCAAATTTTAATACTAGATCACATCTATTTCTGATGAACTGTGAGCTTTTGTTGATGACTCAGCACTCTAGAGCCCCTCCCCTGTCAGAGCGTATCTCTTTAATCATAAAACCTCATCTTGAACGTGTTGCTGCTGGTGCATTAGACACTGAACAGAACTGCTTCATTCTTGTGGTCAGGAAGTTGCAGCCATCCTTGTCCAGTCCTCTCTGCTACGTAACATCATTTTGAATGTTTTATGGATGCACAAAGCACTCAGAACTCAAAAGAGCAGAGATCCACTATAAAGAAGTGACTTTGATTTAAGACAGTATAGATCTGGTTTTATTACACCAAGTAAATGGTGATTACCTGGGGCTTCACTTTCAACAACAATTTTGTTCTGGATCTCATTATTACTGTTATGGACCAGAACAATCCTTGTGTCTGAAATAAAGAATGGCCATTTTGGGCTTAAATAACCATAATTTAAATATAGGTCAGTAATATTTAGCACAGATGGGACCATCTAAAATATGTTTTTATTGTAATACAGTGAGTTCATGGATACTTTGAATAATAGAAATTCCTCATTAAACATTTACCTTTTGGATTTTCATTGCTGAGTAGTTGGGAAAAACCTACTCTTGCCCCTCATCTGAAAGTATGACATCAGCACATTATAGAATCTGAAAACCTCCAATTGGACAGTGCAAATGTCAGCATGAATGGAGTAAAGAGATTAGCAAATTCTCCGAGACATAGTCATTACTTCTTACCACCTAGCCTGGAGCATTTTGTTTTGGGTAGAATATACAAAAAAAAAAAGTCTAATTAAAACAATGAAAAATATCCTTTTACCACCATGTTTGTGTTGATTCTAGGTGGAGCCGTTCTTCATAACCCTGGCTCTGTTTGATGTGTCCAAAAACTGTAAGATCTCGGCCGACTTCCATGTAGACCTGAACCCGTCCGCCGTGAGGGAGATGCTGAATGACTCCAGCTCAGGCCAACTCTCCCCTTCCTCCGACTCCTCAGAGGGGGGAGGAGGGGGAGGAGGAGGCGAGGTGGCGGCCATGTTGTTGAACGGAGACTCTGGTTGCAGGGGAAACAGGTTGCCTGTAGTCCAGAGGGCGGCAGAGGCGGTGCTAAGGTTCCCCACGCAGGTATAAGCACACTTGAGGCTGTGTTTGTGTGTGCACAGTGTATCTGATGGAGGAAATGAGAGCAGTTAGAGGAGAGATAACATGTTTGGGATAGAACATAATTCCTTGAGCTTTGTTAACATATTTGGGTTATACATTGTTTGCCATGCCAGCCGAGACCCCACAATTTTACAATTGATGCATTGCAGTGACAACATGCTGGGGAGGGACTGCATGTATGTCTACGGTGGAATGTTCAGCAGTTACCATGGTGACATAATGAACACATTAGCAAACATAGCCTGAGTTTTTTTCCCACTAAATTATTTTTTTTTCAGATGCTATGATCAGTTTGATTGTTCATGGTCCTGTTTAGGTGATGCCTGTTCAGTGACTGAAACTGAAAAAATGTTAACGTTAATGCTATCTAGTTTATGACTATTATGTTATTTGAGAGGGTCTTGTTTAACAGTACAAATTTGCTCAGATTGTGTTAAAATAAAGCTCAGATTAAAGTCTAACTTCAGTAAGAGAGCAGTGGAAAGCAATGTGTTCTACTCTTTTTCTGTCGAGTTATGGTTTTACCTCTGTCATTAGCATACTTTTATTAGTATATGGTCAGTACAATGTTAATTTAGAGAGAGCCGTTGTGTTCACACTTCCATAAAAACTGGGCCTGAATCTGTAACTAGACTAGAATCTGTAACTAGATTCAAACCAGGACCAAACTAGGACAAGTGCGATCTTTGGATGTGGCCAGGAATTTCATAGAATGCCACACTGATTTTTTTCCCCATGTATTTCAACAAAATTTGTCTTGCTCCAGTACAGATATATTGTGTAAGCAGATCAAAATATATCCGCTGTGTACTGCCTGCATCGTATTACAAAGCACTTTGCTGGTTTGTAGCCTTACAGTGATGGCAAAACTATCTGGACATTGTGCTAATCACTTATGAACTCATCACATGGAATAGTTAGGATGCTTTGAATGTATAAGGTGAGTGAGGAAAAACTTTTGACCACTGTAAACTGCTCTGTTTTTCACATTTCTAAGACAGAAAAAAATCTGGTACAGCGCGTATAATTTAAAGTTTCTAGTTATTAATACCTAAAAATATAACATGCATTTTCTTTTCAATCAAGGAAGAGGGGAAAATAGTACTGACTTCTGAAAACCGTTGCAGTAGTCAGTACTATTTTGCTGAACCTCAACTTGTCTGCATGCTAAATCAAACTGAAAATAAATGTGGTTTTCCTGTGAAGCTACAGCTTACAGCACCACTTCCCTTGCACTTGCCTTGTAAAAACACTCCAACCATCTAAGTACTGCCTACGCTTCTCCTTTTTTCCAGGGAATCTTCTCTGTGACTGACCCTCACGCAGACATCTTCCTGGTGGCACGTGTTGAAAAAGTGTTACAGAATGGAATCACTCACTGTGCGGAGCCGTACATCAAAACATCTGACATAACCAAGGTCTTAACATTTAATAAGTGCAAATGATAACTCTTACCTACCAACCATACAGTAAACAAGGGCCAAAACCTGCCTAAATTGCAAAACAGTTATGATGATACTAACAAAAATAAATTACAACACATTTATTATGTTAAATGAAGGTTCAGTTTAGCAGAAAAATGTGTCTTGTTACTTGTCCTTGCATTTTGGACAGAATTTTCAGTGTTGACATAGGTAGATGTATTGCTGGATTTCAGATGACATCAAAACAGTCTATAGGGCAATAAGATTTAATACAGGTGGGGGCAACTAAAATGAATAATATACTATATAATAATACAGTGGGTTTTAAGGTTTACTCACTAAGTAAAATGATCAGGTTCAACAGTTGTGCATTTATCTGTTGAATATTTCATGGCAAAGTATAATGTAGCTAATTGGAAAAACTGGCTCTTGCCCCCATCTGGGAGTATGACATAATCACATTCTATAATCTGAAAACCACCAATTCAGTTAGAGAACTTAGCGCTACTTCCTGTATTTTTGTACTTTTCATGATAAATATTTACAACAGGTACTATTAGAAAACCTGTCATAAGCACTTTAAGCCTGAAATAAAAAAAAAACTTATCTATTTTGACATTTTCTTCTGTATTATTTCCAGACTGCTCAGAAGGTGCTCAAGTCAGCCAAGCAGACGTGCCAGCGCTTGGGCCAGTACAGGATGCCATTTGCCTGGGCTGCCAAGTATGACAGCTGTACCATATGAATCACAGTATTGCAATGAATAAATAAATAAATACATATGTTTAGACGCCGACACAGAAGCATCAAATCATAATATTAGTTTTCTGCTAAAAGTCAAAAAGAATGTAGATAGTAGAGAACAAGGCAAGGCAAGTTTACACTCACCTGAAGGATTATTAGGAACACCATACTAATACGGTGTTTGACCCCCTTTCGCCTTCAGAACTGCCTTAATTCTATGTGGCATTGATTCAACAAGGTGCTGAAAGCATTCTTTAGAAATGTTGGCCCATATTGATAGGATAGCATCTTCCAGTTTATGGAGATTTGTGGGATGCACATCCAAGGCACGAAGCTCCCGTTCCACCACATCCCAAAGATGCTCTATCGGGTTGAGATTTGGTGACTGTGGGGGCCATTGTAGTACAGTGAACTCATTGTCATGTTCAAGAAACCAATTTGAAATGATTCGAGCTTTATGACATGGTGCATTATCCTGCTGGAAGTAGCCATCAGAGGATGGGTACATGGTGGTCATGAAGGGATGGACATGGTCAGAAACAGTGTTCAGGTAGCCCGTGGCATTTAAACGATGCCCAATTGGCACTAAGGGACCTAAAGTGTGCCAAGAAAACATCCCCCACACCATCACACCACCACCACCAGCCTGGACAGTGGTAACAAGGCATGATGGGTCCATGTTCTCATTCTGTTTACGCCAAATTCTGACTCTACCATTTGAATGTCTCAACAGAAATCGAGACTGATCAGACCAGGAAACATTTTTCCAGTCTTCAACTGTCCAATTTTGGTGGGCTCGTGCAAATTGTAGCCTCTTTTTCCTATTTGTAGTGGAGATGAGTGGTACCCGGTGGGGTCTTCTGCTGTTGTAGCCCATCCACCTCAAGGTTGTGCGTTTTGTGACTTCAAAAATGCTTTGCTGCATTCCTCGGTTGTAACAAGTGGTTATTTCAGTCAATGTTGCTCTTCTATCAGCTTGAATCACTCGACCCATTCTCCTCTGACCTCTAGCATCAACAAGGCATTTTTGGCCACAGGACTGCCGCAAACTGGATGTTTTTCCCTTTTCACACCATTCTTTGTAAACCCTAGAATTGGTTGTGCGTGAAAATCCCAGTAACTGAGCAGACCCGTCTGGCACCAACAACCATGCCACGCTCAAAATTGCTTAAATCACCTTTCTTTCCCATTGTGACATTCAGTTTGGAGTTCAGGAGATTGTCTTGGCCAGGACCACACCCCTAAATGCATTGAAGCAACTGCCATGTGATTGGTTGATTAGATAATTGCATTAAGGAGAAATTGAACAGGTGTTCCTAATAATCTTTTAGGTGAGTGTATTTGTATAGCACAATTCGTACACAAGGTGCTTTACAGAATAAGAAAGACATTAAAATCACACAAATCAAAACATAAATAATCACAAATAATCATCATAAAATTACCATTAAAAGAGAAGAGTGCAGAATAAAAACCTTTATAAAAACCTTTCAGTCGTATGCACAGCTGAACAGAACTGTTTTGAGCCTGGATTTAAACATTGTCAAAGTCGAGGCCTGTCTCACATCTTCAGGAAGACTGTTACCCCTAGATTTCTAGCCTGAGTTGAAGGTTTTAGAGAGAGACTGGAGGTGACTGCTGACACTTTTTCTCTATGTTTCTGTGGGCCAAAGACGATGACTTCAGTCTTGTCTGAGTTTAGCAGAAGAAAGTTGTTTTGCATCCACACACTGATCTGTTGGATGCAGTGGCTGAGTGAATCCACTGGTCCATATTCACCTGCTGCCAGTGAGACATAGCTCTGAGTGTCATCTGCATAGTTGTGGTAGGACACATTATTGCTGCGTATTAACTGGCCTAACGGCAGCATGTAGAGATTGAACAGCAGGGGTCCCAGGATTGAACCCTGGGGCATCCCACAGGTCAGGGGCATTTTATCTGATATACATTTTCCAATTTCAACAAAGTACTCCCTGTTTTCTAAATAGGACTTGAACCAGTTTAGTGCCGTACCAGAGATGCCCACCCAGTCCTCTAGTCTCTGTAAGAGGATCCCATGATCGACAGTGTCAAAGGCAGCACTCAGATCTAACAGGATCAACACTGAGACTTTGCCTGCATCAGATGTCATTTGTCATCTTGATAAGAGCAGTCTCAGTGCTGTGGTGGGGTCAAAAACCTGATTGGAAGACATCAAAGGAGTTGTTAATTTCAAGGAAGTTAATAAGCTGTTGGTAAACAACTTTTTCGAGGACTTTGCCTAAAAACGGCAGATTTGAGATTGGTCAGTAATTGTTCAATACTGTGGTCGATAATTGTTCAATATTGTGGCATCAAGACTGCTCTTCTTTAGGAGAGGCTTGATAACCGCAGTTTTCAAACCTCTTGGGAACGTTCCAGATTGAAGTGACATATTAACTATGTGAGTGAGTGGTGATAGCAAACTGTTGAGCACAGACTTTAGAAATTTAGTGGGTAACACATCGAGGCAGCATGTAGATGAACTCAGACTGGTGACAATCTCTTGGACAGTTTTGTCAGTTACAGGTGCAAAGTGAGTCAGCTCTAAGTGTCTAGGTGGCTGCTGAGGTGTTATTTGCGTTGTGGAATTCATGGCATTTTTAATGCCCTGAACCTTGTCATTAAAGAACAATGCAAACTCATTGCACTTAGATGTGGAAATTAGTTCTAACGGCAGTGGAGCTGGGGGGTTTGTTAATCTGTTTACCGTTGCAAACAGGACACGAGAGTTGTTACTACAACTTCCAATAATGTCAAAAAAATACCTTTGCCTTGTTCTACATAAACTGTGGTTGTACGTGCTGATTGTCACTTCTCCACTCATCATTCACTCACCATTTGCCATGATTTAAAGCTACAGTATGTAACTTTCTGGAGGTGGCATGTCACCTGCATGATTCCATGAAAATAGTGAGTTAAAAAACCATGCTCCTGACCATTCTCCATAGAGAGAGATGTTTTTGAGTATATACTGTGGAATATTGTAGCTAAAGGAATAACATTTCCATGTAAACAAGCAGAGGCAGACAACCCTTTGAGCCAAATAAAAGTTAGGTTTGTGGAGATGCAAGCCCGCTCACAGTACGGAAGCATATATTTCTATTTGTCAGTGGAATAAATTAAATTACTGTGGTTAAAGAAGACATATTAAGCAACTGAGTTTAAAATTTTATAACCACGTTACAATGTTTTCCCTCATTATTAATCAAAGATGTGTTTAGAGTACGTCATGCATGTCTGAGTAATCTTTATTCTCATATATTCAAGATACCAATATTGCATTTAAAATGTTCAACATATTGATCGACATGTCATAGGTAATAACTTTACTTTATATACAGACAAAATGATAATTATGTCTTGTTTAACAACCCAACAGGCAAACAGACCAAAATACTAAGACATATAAACATTTTTTACGAAGGAAAATTCTCAATGTAAATATAAATAATTTCTCATCGTACATCAATATGCCATCCATTAAGCTGCAGCATAAACACAAACAGTTGCATTTATTAAGACCTTTTGAAATTAATTTTTACATACAGTAAAAACCCGTCTTTCCGCAGTCACTTAGTTGCAGTACTTTTTCATTTGTATGTATTTTCAGGCAGGTGTTCAAAGATGGTCAGGGCAGTTTGGATATGGATGGGAAGTTCTCTCCTCTGTATCGCCAGGACAGCAGCAAGATCTCCACTGAGGACATGATGAAGCTGCTGGCTGACATCAAAAAGTCTGTTCATACAACAAAAACTACGTGTATGTTGATAATTGACTATGACTAGAATTAATTAAGAACTATTGTCTATTTACAGACCAGAGAAAAGCAAACTCCAGGCCATCCCAGGACAACTGAATGTTACTATTGAATGTGTACCTCCGGATTTCTCAAGTGAGCTCAACTTTGTATATCATGCAAAATTGCAAAAGTCGTTTCTTTTTTATTTCATTTTCATTCATTTGTTTAATTTGTGCACAAAGCACATTTCAAATTTTAGAAGCTCTTTTTTCAGTGGACTTTTTTTAAATGCAAAAATATCTTGCGATTTAAAGTGGAACTTGACACTGAATCAACTATTTCTTTGCTGCAAAACTATGTATATTGTGTGTTAATAGTATTACCTACTGTTTCAATTTGGCAATTTCAATGCAAACTTGGTAAATTTGTGGTCAATAACAGTCCAAAACAGGGTGTGAGTGTCTGCTGCCTCCAGTGGCCAGTTCAATTTCAAGTACTACATGACATCACACAAGACTGCCCCCATTACAGCCAGGGAAAGTTTGAAGTGTATGTACCAGTTAGACCAGTCACACTGTTCCTATGTCCAGACCTCGCCCCTCTTCCATCATCACTGTTTTCTTTAGTCATCCAGGTCCCGCCCAGTTTAGCAGCACTATTTGAAACATGGGCAGAGTTTAGGTGTGTAGTCCCATTTTAAGGTAGTTGCTTTTCCACTGAACCCAAGTACAGGTTAGTACGATATAGTTGGTCTTAGAGGACAAGGCCAACCATATATATAGAGTGGATGGAATGTACATTACTGCATTTCAGGAGACTGGGGAGACTATTACAAATGTTTTATTACTTGAATTAAAATTAAATATGTAGATTTTTTTTTATTTATTTGAATCAAATCATAAGATTATGGTTTGCTTTTAATAGTAACAGCACCAAACTGGCCTGATCCGCCCTAGTAACACCTATTCATTCTTTTCCTCTTCTTTAGATACGGTTACCTCGTCCTACATCCCAGTCAAGCCATTTGAGGACAGCTGTGAGCGTGTGTCTGTGGAGGTGGAGGAGTTTCTACCCGAAGAGGCCAAATACAACTGCCCCTTTACCACCTACAAGAACCAGCTGTACGTGTACCCTCTGCAGCTCAAGTATGACAACCAGAAGACGTTCACCAAGGTCTGTGGCACAAGTCCTCCTCATATGTGAACCTGGCTCCAATGTCGGTGGGGCGTTTGACTGATGGGCAGAACCACTCTCGCTGATTGTGTTCTTGGCAGAGTGCCTTGATTTTGTAATGTTTTGCTTTTTTTCTGTCATAGGCAAGAAACATAGCAGTGTGTATCCAGTTCAGAGACTCTGATGAAGAAGGAGCAACCCCTTTAAAGGTGAGTTGTATTAAGAGAATTAAAATCTGTGTATGAAAATGTGATACATTTAAAATGACTAGATATCTGGATTGATACTGACTGATTTGTAAGTAAAGCAGTAGGTAATTTGTATACGTATTTTTAGTTTTAGAATTCATAATTATTTCATTTTATATTAATAAATCTTATTCTAGGTTACATGATTAAAACAGTGCAAGTTTCCTGTGACACATATTTTCACATCGGGGCTGTAGTCGTCTAAAGAAATTCTTAGACGTCTAAACACATGCCCCATCGAGTGATTAGTTGACTAAAAGCCTACAACTGTACAGGAGTGCTAAATAAAATTAGTCAACTAATACAAGTTTTGCTCAACTAAAGCCCACCACACATTACAGGATTTTTCAGTCTTAAACGATTTTAAAACATGCAACAAAATCACAGATCCCAAATATGAGGAGAATTGTATGAGACTTTAAATCTTCAAGCACAAGGACGCACCACAAGCTAAAAAACAAGCTAACAAAGCTAGTACACCTAGTCAGCTTTTTCCTGTCTAGAGTAAAATGACTCCCTTTGAGATTAAAGTGTTCAGAAGATCAGATCAAGATTCTACTTTAGATTCAAATCAAACCTGTTATTATTTGTGGAATATGGGACAATGGTTCAGATAAGTGCTTTTTAATTCACTGAAGGTTGATAAAAAAAACCCCAAAAAAACAAACAAAGGAAGTAGAGTCATATTTACTAATGCTTATTTGAAGCAGCTTCACTCAGATCGGGACAGCGTGGATTTACTGTTAAAGAATGCTTCAAACTGGATTAATTGCACCATTTTGTGAACCTGGTGTAATTATTTGCGGAGGACAAATTCTAATGGATAATATGTACTGGATTGATGTAGTCTAACTACAAATTTACAAGACCTGAGTAATAGAGTTGCCTAATTATTTTTCGCAATTTCTGGAGCTTGAGTTTGTATCTTGTGACTCTGTGTCCATCACTCTGTTTGCCCCGATGCTCTGTTTTATTGGCTGGTGCAGTGGTGGTGATGTTTTGTGGTTAAGATATGTCTGAGCTGCTCAGTCGCAATGACATCACACACATGAGGAGTGAATCGGCTTAAAATTCACAAAGACCTAAAATTGGGTCACACCTCCCCGATGTCGAGGAGAAGCAAATTCGGTCCTAAATTGCAGAAATGATCCTGTAGTGTGTGGCGGGCTTAAGACACCATCGACCAATGGTGTCTTAAACAACCAAAGGGTTACTGCCCCATTCTGCACTGGTAAGAGTTGGGTAACATTAAACAAATGGCATTTATTAAAAAAGGACGCTTAACCATGATGATAATACACAAAGATATATGGAGTTTATAATGAGTAAATGTTACGTATTAGTTTAGTACAGGGCAAAATGTATTCAAGAGGCAGTTATGGGGTATATAAAAAGCCTGAACAAGGTGCTTATTACCGGTGAAAGCCTATAATATACTGCCAGTCTTTCTGCATACATACTAAATATTTATGGGTGGAAACAAACTTCTTTTCACAGCATGAGGCTTTCCATTTTACTAGCAGGTGAGCGGGTGGAACACCAAAACACTTATGCCTCTGATGTACACTGCCCACAGGAAGAGAATGCCATACAAGCATTTAAACCATGTCTGAGGAATTTTGGTTGTACTCTGGTTTTAAATGAACCATGTGCTGCACTGAGGGATGCAGTTGTGTACTAACACTGAGCTGCAGTGACACACCTCACAAGATCTAATTACCTCAAGGGGAGCTTAGGGGGGTTGTGGGAAAAAATCCCATTTGAGGAAATTCCTTTATACTTTTGGGCAATATAAACATTCAAATTGTAACATGTTCTCAGAGGTGCGTAATACTCAGTTACATTACTGGAGTAACTTTGAAAAAGTACTTTTCTAACAGCATGCTTTTACTCCTACATAAGTTTTTCTTTTATTGAAGTAACAGTACTCTTACTTGACACTTCACACTGTGAGTAAGTCTACTCTTAGTGGGAAGTGGGAAGTTATGTTGACAATATTAAATGATTGGAACATCTAATAATAATAATAATACATTTTATTTGTATTGCACTTTACATTTTAGAGAAATCTCAGAGTGCTAAAATCTGTGTTTCTTGCACTGCTCCTTCAGATGTGATTTAGTTTTTCACATTTTTGTGTCTATCCTTTGAAAATACTACATTTTGTGCATTATTTTTTGTATCATCCTTCAAATTACATTAACTGCAAATTATAAGTCAGATGTTACTTATGTAATTTTGAAGTAACATTACTCTTACATCAGTTAAAATTTTGGCTACTATACCCACCTGTGCATGTCCTTTAGGACATTTCTAAAGTGTATTGAATATGCATAGCTGTAAACACTGTAGTGATATTAAAATGTGTAACTGATATAACAAACTGGATTAAGTTTAGTTCTAAGTTAAAGCACAACTCATGCAACCTTTGAGTGGAGCAAAACTCAATAAAAGTTGAGAAACATTAACAATGCTCAGAGTCGCAATGACATTAATAATTTATTAAACAATTCTTAGAAGTTTTGTGAATTCTTGTAACATACAGTGGCTTGCAAAAGTATTGATCCCTCTGGAACTTTTTCAAATTTTGTCAAGTCAACCACAAATTTAAATATTTTTTCATTTGTATTTTATGTGAATAAGTAACACAAAATGGTACAAAGAAAATTATACATCATTTCAGATAAAAAAAATAACAAAAAAAAAAACTAAACTAAAAAGTTCAGCATGCAAATGTATTCAGCCCCCCTAAGTCAATACTTTGTGGAACTGCCTTTTGCTGCAGTTACAGCTGCAAGTCTTTTGGGGTATGTCTTCACCAGCTTTGCACACCTACAGACTGAAATTTTTGCCCTTTCTTCCTGGCAAACCAGTTCAAGCTCTGTCAGATTTGATGGAGACCATTTGTGAACTGCAGTTTTCAGATCTTGCCACAGATTCTCATTGGATTTAAGTCCAAACTTTGACTGGGCCATTCTAACACATGAATATGTTTTGTTTTAAACCATTCCATTGTCGCTTTGGCTTTATGTTTAGGATCGTTCTCCTGATGGAAGGTGAACCTCTGCCCCAGTCTCAAGTCTTTTACAGACTCCAACAGGTTTTCTTCCAAGATTGTCCTGTATTTACCTCCATCCATCTTCCCATCAACCCTGACAAGCTTCTCTGTTCCAGCTGAAGAAAAGCACCCCCACAACATGATGCACCACCACTGTGTTTGACTGTGGGGATGGTGTATTCAGAGTGATGTGCAGTGTTAGTGTTTTCTCCACACGTAGCGTTTTGCTTTTAGGCCAAAAAGTTCTATTTTGGTCTCATCGGACAAGAACACCTTCTGCCACATGTTTGCTGTGTCTTCCAAATGACTTCTAGCGAACTGTAAACAAGACTTCTTATGGATGGTTTCAACAACGGCTTTCTTTTTGCCACTCCTCCATAAAGACCAGATTTGTGTAATGCACGACTAATAGTTGTCCTGTGAACAGATTCCCACACCTGAGCTGTGGATCTCTGCAGCTCTTTCAGAGTCACCATGGGCCTCCTGGCTGCATCTTTGATGAGTGCTCTTCTTGTTCATTCTGTAAGTTTTGGTGGACGGCCATGTCTGGGTAGGTTTGCAGTTGTGCCATACTCTTTCCATTTCCGGAACAGTGCTTCTTTAGATGTTCAACGCTTAGGAAATCTTTTTAGATCGAAGCCCTGCTTTAAACTTCACCACATCTTTTTTCTGACCTGTTTTGTGTGCTCCTTTGACTTCATTTTGTGGTTTGCTCCCCAACACGCTTAGCAAACCTCTGTGGCCTTCACAGCACAGCTGCATTTATACTGAGACAAGACTTTTTTTAGTTATTAGGTCAACATTCAATCTTACCAAAATCAACAGGCAACTTCTAAAAGCAATTTGTTGTATTCAAAAAAAAGGGGGCTGAATACTTTTGCATGCTGCACGTTTAAGTTTGTTTAATAAAAAAAAAAAAATGGAAATCTTGTAAAATATTTCCTTCCACTTCACACTTGTATGCCATTTTGTGTTACTCATTCACATAAAATGCAAAGAAAATGTATTTCAAGTTGTGGTTGTGTCGTGACAATATGTGAAAAAGTTCCAGGGGGATGAATACATTTGCAAGCCACTGTATTATTTACCCCCACCAAAGCTAAATTGTGGTTTATGAATATTATTATGTTAAACAGACGGAATTTGAATATGAAATATGCAGATGAGTGTGGTCTACACTAAAGATTAAAGATTACATAAGATGCCCAAGAGTTATCTAAGGTTATGTGTTGAGTCTAAATTGATTAAGCCACTCTGATATGTGGACATACAAGTGGGGAGCACAGAGGTCATGGTGTGGTTCAGAGATCCAATGGTTGGGAGGTCTGATATCATCGGGGCCTGAAGAGACGGACATTGCCAAAGTGATACAATATCTCCAGGCTCAGGCAGTGTCAGGCTGAAAGAACGCTATATTCTCTGTATAAGGAGATGCCTTTCTAGTGTCTATGAGGTCTGAACAGCAGCACAGGTCGCAGATTAAGGCTTGAATCCAATCAGTTCTTGACTACAAAAATGCAAATACTTTGGAAAAAAAATTAAGCTGTGCTTTTGATCACATCAGATGCAGTAAATTTGGAATTAAAACAGATAAAACAACGGGCATTAAATTTGGAAAGAGAACTAAGAAATTAGATTTCTCTCTCTTTTGTCCTTTGTTCTGAGTCTAAACTGAGGACATACTCTATCTCTCTGTCTTCTCTGGTCAAAGGTAGGGGCTGAACTCTTTTAGGTCTGGTCAGAAGTGTATTTTGTATTTTCTGTTGAAACCACCCACCTACATTTGAGCGGGACATTTAAACCAGTGAGCTGAAGTCATGAGTGCTACCTTGGCCAAAGTTGAGTGGGGGTTTTGGAAGATGAAGAGAGGTATGTGTAATCCCTCAATTGTCCTGGTATGATCCATAGTAAAAGCAACATTCAAATCGTTGACAGATTGAATTTTTCTTTTACTATGAAGATGAGAGTTCTGTGATTTTCCACTCACATGTGCATTATGAACCATTAACACCATATTACACATAAAAATATTTAAATGACATTTACAAATGAATATGCAAACAATATTACCGTAACAATATTTACAGCATGAACAATTTACATAGTTCCTCTTCTTTGTGTGGAGAAAGTCATTAGCTGAAATTGTTCAAACAGCCATGTCTTTTATTTATATCGTGGTCATGGCACATTTATCTGAATTTACTTCAGTTAATTTTTTTACTGAACAATTCTCAGTTGTTGAACTGTGTGCATCCATAAATCTTACAGTGGCATTTAGATCTGGTGTGGTGGGGGTGTAACAAACAACTACAACTATTATGAAAATTTTTACTCTGATGTTTCCCATTAATAGGGAGATTATATGGTGCCCCAACATCTAAAAAACAAAACAAAAAACATCTAAAATTCTCCCCCTAACCAACTTGGACTCTATATTAACGTAACAAAAGCAAACTTTGTTGCTCATTACATTGTTATAAGGTTACAAAAATAACTATAAAATTAAAAGATACTGCCTAAAATCACAGTATTTCCTTTTTTAGCCAAAAAATACACTAAACTTGGTTCTGGGGGAGGGCCTCCTCCTGCTTGTTTCCATGGAAATATTGTTTTTTCTATTTACTTTTACATATGGAATAGAGGCAATAAGTGACATTTGTACTTCAGCAATTGTATCAAAAGAGAGAAAATTATTAACATTAAATAATTTGTGCCACCGTAGTCGTAACTGAATATTGGGAAACACTGTTTTTCTACTGTGTACTTTTTGAGAAAGTTGAAGCCAACTGAATCAACAGTGTCACTTAAAAGAAATTATTACAGGAGTTGATGTAAAATGACAAAAATGATAAGTCTCTCAATATCAGTTATTAAATTATTCTCAACCACACTAGCAAAGAATAGAACTTCTAACAAGAGGCTCGTTCATGTTTAAACTTGCCACTAATGCTTAACTTGATTACTGACCCACTTGCTTTTCTTTCAGTGCATCTATGGCAAGCCAGGAGACTCACTCTTCACCAGCAGTGCTTACGCAGCTGTTCTGCACCACAATCAGAGCCCTGAGTTCTACGATGAGGTGAGCTGTACCCGAAATAGCACAACTGCATTAGCAACATGCGCAACTTGAATTGAAATCCTTTAGTCATTCAAGTGTCCCATAGTCTTCCAGGTAAATTGTCTTTTAGCCATAGAATATTGCAGAAAGTCTGTAATATGGGTAAAACTGAAACATCACATATCAGTGTTTGTTTAAAGGAACTGTATGTAAGGATTAAATACCATAAACATGACTGTCCCCAAATACAAGGTAAACATCTTCAAATCAAATATAGCTTTTACAACTATAATGCTAATTTATTCAATTGGAATGACATTACAAAACAAAAACATTGGACATGATGGCCAGGTTTTTGTTATAATTTGGTGTTTTGGTTTTCAACGATTGTTGATTTAAACATAAAAGGGCGTGCTGGGGTTTAGGCAGTAATGATTTAGATCAGAGAGAGAGAGAGAGAAAAACTTGTATATGTCCTCTGTCTGCAGGTTAAGGCACTGGCAACCCTGATTCAGTAGTGATTGTTGTACCTTTGTTGTACCTTTTTAAAGGAACAGTATGTTGCTTAGGCTACATACAGTTCCTTTAAAGCTTGTCTGACACTGATCACTGAACACAACTAGCTATGCCAACCATTCATGAAAATGGAGTCAGCTGAAAACAAAAGATTGTTACTTATTATAGGTTATTTTGGTTGTACTTTAACAGCATGGTTTGTGGTACACAATCCCAAGCATGTCCTCACATTTTGCCTCTTGCATGTCTTTTGATAATCCCCATAAGTCTGTATGAGAATCAGACAGGGGCTGACCCTAAATGACATATTTAAGTGGATGAAAACCGAGGGCTCCATATGTCCCTCATATCTACAGGATTAGCGTCAGACTGGCCCTATTCACCTGCAAGCTCACAGAATGACTGCACTTCCTCCCATAATGCCCTTGGCTTGTATGTGTACATACTGCTACCTGACATATTAACAGAGTGACACATTGCTTTGTCATTAAATATTTAGCAACTCAGGTAATTTCTGCTGATGTATTTTTCATGTCTCATTTCCTGCCAATCTGAGTTACAAAGTTCAACTATTTACTAGCCAATGCTGCCTCCTGCTGGACTTGGTACGCACATGATTACTACTTTTTTTTTCAGAATAAATAAGGACCGTTGCCATAGCAATTAATAGTAAAAAAATCTTTTGAATGGGAAAAAGTCCTCAAAATGTTGCATACAATAGGGAGCTGAAGGTATTTTTAATACATTTACAGATATGAGATGTTTAATTTGTTTTACAGATCAAAGTTGAACTGCCTGTCCACGTGCATGAGAAACACCACATCCTCTTCACTTTCTATCACATCAGCTGCGAGTCCAGCAGTAAGACTAGCAGCAAGAAGAGAGAGGGGGTAGAGACACTGGGTAAGCTTCAGCTTCAGTTACATATGAATTAATACTATTATCACTCTTCTCTGATGTCCCCACCTCAGCTCATTCAAACCACGCAAAATCACACATACATGCACACTACTGTCTTCGTAATACTAAAATTTCTATTTCGATACTCAGGAGTAGACTCAATACTCAATACTGATTTCGATACCACAATGATAATAAAAACACTCTTTCTTTAGAGAATAGAATGTGATTTTCAACAATAAATTGTAGTTCTTTCTTTTATATTACCTTGTGGCCTTATTTGGTCCATGGGCATATACTAGTAGCTTTATACTTGTTCACTGTATACTTGTGCTATTTAGGAAAGATTCATTTTTGTCCTGTGAATGTGACTTTTTAGTATCGATACCTGCTCAAATGAGTATCTAGTTTTGACACTAGTTTTAGTATCGATACATTTTTCAATGCTTTTGACAACCCTAATACATACATACGCGCCAACACAATCTTATCACACACAGTTTTAAATAGCACTTTAGTCCCCACATGTCTTTGTCATCTCTACAACCCATATAATGTTACGTACTGTATATGCTTTGTCACTTCTGTATATGTTTGTCTATATTGCACTGAACAAATTACAATGTTTATTATACATAGTGGCCTGTTTTGTTTTCAGTGGGTTACTCATGGATGCCTTTACTCAAAGATGGAAGGATGCAGTCTGTGGACATGCAGTTACCTGTAGCAGCCACTATACCTCTGGGATATCTGTGCCAGGACTCCAAGAAGGTTTTGAGTTCTTCTTGGTTTAAAAGTATTTTTCAACTCCAAATATCCAGATTCTGACTTCTCACTTCCATCTCAGTCCCAGCCAGACGTCAAATGGGTGGAAAATGCCAAACCACTTTTCAAAGTCAGAACTCATGTAGCATCCACCATATACGCTCAGGTATTGTATTCTATCACAGATATTACAAACATATTATGATGTTTTCAACTAATATAAAAATGATCTTGGCAACATTTCGCAATTTCTTAGGACTTGCATCTCCATAACTTTTTCCAACACTGCCAACTGATCAGGATGACTTCTGAGGGCAGCCCTGCAGATCTTATAAAATACCTGAAGGTGAGAGAGAAATTCAAGCACAGGTGTAAAGAGTTAAGTAATGCAACACATTATATTACAACATCACAACACCCTTTAAAATTTTTTGTATCATGAATATTTGAAATGGAAAAACTAATTACGTGAGCATTGATTCTAAAGTAAATTTTGTTTAATGTATTTTGACAAGGGACAGTTGTATCACACAAGATTGCCCACATTTCAGTTTTAGTCTGGTTAAAGAAGAATGTTTATATGTTTAAATATCAGCTCCAATATCGGTATCCGGTGATATCATTCTCTGTGCTCATGTGTCGTTCCTAGATTGTCCTCAATGCATTTGGCTTTGCTATGGATTTTACATACTTCTATATAAATCGTCAAATATCAGTTGTCCCTAGTTTCTGTTTTCTCTGGATTATAAGCTTTATTTGTTCCCCTGACAACTTTTGGATCCCTTCTGTCCTCATCTAGTGCCTGCACGCCATGGAGACACATGTGATGATCCACTTCCTGCCCACAGTGCTGATGCAGCTGTTCGAGGTGCTCACCACGGCAACCAAAGAAACCCAGGAGACGGCCGTCAACTCTTTGCGGTCAGTGTCTCCACAAGGACAGAGCTGTAACTGTTTAACTAATACTGTGCTAATGTATGTTTAACTTGGACATGTTTATTACAGGGTGATTATACATATAGTGTCCAAATGCCATGAAGAAGGGGTGGAACATTACCTGCGCTCTTTTGTCAAGGTATTAAATGTAAATATGACCCACATACAGACAACAAATAGCCACAGAAAATAGTGTGTTAAACCATTAAATAGCACCATTTATGCTACCGAATCATCCGAGAGAAGAATTTTGTTAATAAGCTTACTTATTATAAATATAATCAAAATAAAATGTTGACAATTGCGAACATTGAGTCTAGAAGCTATTTGTCCCCTATTTTGAATATAAACTCAACGATATATTGGCACAGTAAGAGAGGCCTAATCTTCTATCCGAAAAAAATAAATAAAAGAATGACAAAAGAACTTGACTAAACTAGATGCTATAATTTTTGGGGAGCTTTTCTTCAACTATGAATCAAAATTGTAATATTACTGGGCCAGATATTTATGAATAAATTACAAACTGGTTTATTCCACTTGTCTTCTTAGTAGAATGATTTAGTAGTTCGTAATTGTCTAACAAAAGCTGACTGGTAATACATCATGTCTTGGACATATATTGTCTAATATAGATAAACAACTACTTATTTTTATTTTTATATTTTTTTCAAATGACCCTAAGAAACTTATTTCCTCTTCACGTTGTAATTTGTATTTCTTATTTTTCCAGTACGTCTTTGTAACTAGTCCTTCATCAGGGAGCTCATCCAGCACTCATGAGGTGTTGGCAACTGCTGTCACTGCTGTGCTGAAGCAAACTGCAGACTTCAATACCAGCAACAAATTGCTCAAGGTCTAGTCTCAATCTCCCCACTATGTTCACTATGTGTTGTAGTTCTCTAAATGACCAGCAGAGCACACTTGAAATACATCAAAAGCAAGTACAGTGTGTTAATTTCAATTGGCAAATGTGATGTTGTACATTTTTTGTTTGTATCATTTATTTTGTAAGTATTTTCATGCCTAAAATGTGATATTTTTCTCTTTTTAGTATTCTTGGTTTTTCTTTGAAACAATGGCTAAGTCAATGGCTCAGTATCTACAAGATGGAAACCGCATGAAGGTTGGTTATTGACTCTTTTTGTTGACTGTAATTGAAAATCACATTTAAAGTATTTATTTTTTTCAGAGTATCATTTCTCAATGTTGTTTTTAGACGGCAAAAATAAATATTTACAGTTTGATATTACACATTTGGGCCTATACGTGCCTGGGGTTTTTCAACTGTGAATATGGGCTCAAGGTTTGCTTCTAGTCTGTAGCCATAATGCAAATATGCACTACAGCTACTATATTTACATAGTATGTTGTCGTCTTAAAATGTTGCAAGGAATTCTTTTAAAAGGTGCTTAACTTTTCTGGGAAAAAGAAATGTCACCATTTCTTTTTGAATGTCATTATTGCTCAAAAATACTGTGAAAAACATGCATTCTTTACAGTGAAACTCTCCACAAATCTCACCTGTAACTTGACTGAGTGGCATCACTTCCATGGGATCCACTTCTTTTAAGAAAAGCAGAAAAGTTACACACATGGACAAAATTGCTGGTACCCATCAGTTAATGAAAGAAGAACTCACAATTGTCACAGAAATAACTTGAATCTGACAAAAGTAATAATAAAAATGTGAAATGTGAATGTGAAATTTAACCAATGAAAGTCAGACATTTCTTTTCAACCATGCTTCACCAGAATTATAAAAAATAAATAAACTCATGAAACAGGCCTGGACAAAAATGATGGTACCCTTAACTTAATATTTTGTTGCACAACCTTTTGAGGCAGTCACTGCAATCAAATGATTCCTGTAACTGTCAGTGAGACTTCTGCATCTCTCAGCAGGTATTTTGGCCCAATCCTCATGAGCAAACTGCTCCAGTTGTCTCAGGTTTGAAGGGTGCCTTTTCCAGATGGCATGTTTCAGCTCCTTCCAAAGATACTCAATAGGATTTAGGTCAGGGCTCATAGAAGGCCACTTTGGAATAGTCCAATGTTTTCCTCTTAGTCATTCTTGGGTGTTTTTAGCTGTGTGTTTTAGGTCATTGTCCTGTTGCAAGACCCATGACCTGCGACTGAGACCGAACTTTCTGACACTGGCCAGCACATTTCTCTCTCCCTTCATAGTCTTGAGATTTCATTGTACCCTGCACAGATTGCAGCAAAACAGCCCCAGAACATAACAGAGCCTCCTCCATGTTTCCCAGTAGGGACAGTGTTCCTTTCTTGATATGTTTCATATTTCTGTTTGTGAACATAGAGCTGATGTGCCTTGGCAAAAAGTTAAATTTTTGTCTCATCTGTCCATAAGACATTCTCCCAGAAGCTTTGTGGCTTGTCAACATGTAGTTTGGCAAATTCCAATCTGGCTTTTTTTATGATTTGTTTTCAACCATGGTGTCCTCCTTGGTCATCTCCCATTAAGTCCACTTTGGCTCAAACAACGACAGATGGTACGATCTGACACTGATGTTCTTTGAGCTTGAAGTTAACCTTTAATCTCTTTAGAAGTTTTTCTGGGCTCTTTTGTTACCATTCGTATTATCCGTCTCTTTGATTTGTCATCAATTTTCCTCCTGTGGCCACGTCCAAGGAGGTTGGCTACAGTCCCATGGATCTTAAATTTCTGAATATGTGCTACTGTAGTCAGAGGAACATAAGCTGCTTGGAGATGGTCTTATAGCCTTTACCTTTAATATGCTTGTCTATAATTTTCTTTCTAATCTCCTGAGACAACTCTTTCCTTTGCTTTCTCTGGTCCATGTTGAGTGTGGTACACACCATGTCACCAAACAGCATAGTGGCCTGTAGCCCTATATATAGGCTCAGTGACTGATTACAAGATTGTAGACACCTGTGATGCTAATTAGTGGACACACCTTGGATTAACATGTCCCTTTGGTCACATTATTTTCAGTGTTTTCCAAGGGTACCATCATTTTTGTCCAGGCCTGTTTGATGACTTTATTTTTTAAGTAATTCTGTTGAAGCATGGTTGAAAAGCAATGTCTGACTTTCATTGGTTTAGTTTCATAGAATTTTTATTTATTATTACTTTTGTCAACAACTTTGTCCACGGGTATATATAGTGTATGGAGTATTGGCTTAACCTCCTGAGACCTGGCGTCCTCAAATGTGGACAACACATTTTGGGTTGTCTAGGCCACAATGCAAATTTTTAGAAGAAGAATAACAGCACACAAGAACGGCAACAATGCAAATATATTATATATATTCATTTTTTAACAGTTTAGAATGTTTAGAATATTTCATTTTAATTTTTTTTATTTTTCTTCCTGCTCCAGTCAGCAGCTCTTCACACAAGACACATTGTTCCAAGAGGCACAATTGTTGTTTCTCATTTAGTTTTTACATTCAGGACAAATGTTGCTGTGTTCAGGGTCTTAATAGTTTTTGTAAATCACTATTCAAATGTTGGGCAAGAGCAGGAGGTTAAGTAGGGTTGTCAAAAACATTGACGATCAGACGCTAATTGATACTAAAACTAATGTCGAAGCTAGATACTCATTTGACTAGGTATCGATACTAAAAACATTAAATTTCACAGGGCAAAAATGAGTCTTTCCTGAGTAGCTTTAGAATGATCTTGAGCTGTATCAGACCAGGTATAAGACCACATAGACTATGGAACCTACCTGGATGGCTCAAGAATTAAACAGATATAAAGCCACATGGTAATATAAAAGAACGTACTATTATTTAATGTTTAAAAATTCTATTCACATTCTATTGTCTAACTAAAGAGTGTTTTTTTATTACCATTGTGGTATTGGAATCTGTATTAAGTATGAGTCTATGCCTTAGTATCAAAATTGAGTTTGAAATTTTAGTATCGTGACAACATGAGTTTGTTTCCTATGTTTCTCTCTACAGTCCCACACTAATCCACATACCCAAAAGAATAGGTGATTGCAGCTGTAATATTTCGTTTTTAGATGGCGTCCTCGTATCTGTCTAATATTTTACTTGCCAAATAAAACATTCATCCATGTGTATTTTCCCTGTTTGCTCAGATGCCCCGGACTCAGCGGTTCCCGGAGAGCTTCCACCAGGCCCTGCAATCCCTGATCCTGTCCATCATGCCCCACATCACCATCCGACATTTGGAGATCCCAGAAGAGGCTCGCGCCGTCAACATCAGCCTCGCCAACTTCATCAAGGTCTGCTTAAGATACCTGGCACAGCTTTGAATGCTTAATTTTTTTGTTCTCTGTCCCATTGTCAAGAAGACATTTCATAAAGGATTTTGTTATCTCATGATGCTACATTCAGTTTTAGTACAATATATCAGTGCTGGTTCAGAAAAAAATAGCTAAATTGGGTAATGGCTTCAAGATATTGGTTCCACTGATATCCCGGTTCAACCTGTAATTGTATGTAATAAGACTGGCTGTTGGCCCAGAACATATGATAGTGTTTGAGCTTTTATTCATACAAAGCTGTTCTATATTTATGTGAAGGATAAATAATAGGTACATAACACAACTAGATTCATTTTGTGATAAGTTAATGTTTTAAGGAAATTAATGCCATTTTCAATCCCAGTCTGACAGATACCAAAGTATCAGTATTGAACTAGATTTGTGCTAAGTAAAAGCTATTGTGTTGTTACAAAAACAAATTGAAAAAAGTGAAATAAAAAGGCGTTTTCTGATTAGGTTATTGTAACTACATTATTCTTTTAATGCTGTGAAGTTCAGTATGTACAAATAACGGATCACTGTTCCTTTTACTGTTTTGGCCAGTATTTTGAAATGAATACAATTGTAAACTGTTGTACTGACGTTACAAATATTGTGTCTCTCTTCAGAGGTGCTTGACTTTAATGAACAGAGGATTTGGGTTTTCCCTGGTCAATCATTACATGTGTCCCTTCACCTTCAAGGATCCAAAGGTACATGCCCAAAAATGTTAGGTTTGATAGGTTATGTTTATGGAATTTAAAATCATACATACAATTCCTTTAATTCAAACTGGCACATTTATTTGTAGAATATTTTTAAGAATATTACATAATTTATTTAGCTACTGCTTGTTTTCAGTTTGTAATTCATCCTCACCACATTTCTTACCACAAACTACTAAAAATATTACCAAAAATGTAGAATACAGTAAATGCAGTTTAGTAAGGTGTGTGCCATTATGTCAGCCATCCATCCAGCCATCCATTTTCTTTGCCTTATCCGGGGCCGGGTCACGGGGCAGCAGTCTAAGCAGGTACTCCTAGACTTCCCTCACCCCGGACACGTCCTCCAGCTCCTCCTGTGGGACCCCAAGGCATTCCCAGGCCAGTCGAGGGACATAGTCCCTCCAGCGTGTCCTGGGTCTTCCCCAGGTCTCCTCCCGGTGGGACATGTCAGCTTTTTTTGGAAATTTTAAATAATTGTGATTGCCTAGAATTTTGTATTATTTTTTTTTCCACACACTTCCCAACGTCGTGTTATTCTGACATTAAAGGGTTGCTTCCTTGTTAAACCTAACATTCAACTATTGTTTATCAAGTCTGTTTATGTCCAAATATCTTCTTTTGACTTGCAAATCTTGCCTCTGAGTTATCTAATGTTTTGCATGTGTCTCTGTTTTACTTATGCTTTGTTATAATGTTCCAGGCGCTGTCTGAGATGAAATTTGAATTCCTCATGACCGTATGCAATCACGAGCACTTCATCCCCCTGAACCTGCCCATGGCGTTTGGACGCACCAAGCTGCAGAGGGTACAAGGTGAATGTCACTCTAGTGTCAGGTGTCCCTGCCTAGTTTTCCTTGAAGTGCATATGACAGATTAGTCAACGTATTTCATTTAAACATAGTTATCACAATTACATTTAAGATTTTGCTTCTAATCTAGTTTTACAAGTTTGACCATTTTTGTGAAGTATCATTGTAGTTCCTTGTTGGACCTGGGCAGTAGATGTGACACAATTTACACAATAGTTAAGATTTGACAGTTAAACTTAAAGGTACAGTATGTAACTTTCTGGAAGTGATACGTCATACGTCATGGAAAGAAAAAGAAGATATGTTTTATGCCATATTGTGGATGATAGCCAAAGGAACAAGATTTCCATGGAACCAAGTAGGAGTAGGCCCTCCTCCAGGCCAAATAAGAGCCTGGGCTGTGGAGATGCAAGCCCAGATTCATTCAGTTTTTCTACATCTTTCAGTGCAATAAATACAAAATAATAATGATAATAATACTAATAATGCTAATACTACTACTAATACTAATACTAATAATAATAATAATAATAATAATAATAATAATAATAATAAAATCAATCTTAATTTTTACTTATTTTTTGCTAAAAAGTTACATGCTGTGGCTTTAATGACAAGGCCTTTATTTTCTTAAATAGATGTTTAAACTGCATTTTTTGCATTATGGATGGAATTTTGTGTAGACATAGATAAAGGAATTTCTTTTTAAGAATTCACAGCTACTTCCTTTATTTCTGAACGTTTTGTTTTCAGCTATTCTTCACAAACTGACTCTTGCATGAATATGATAAATTTTTACCACCAAACAAAATATATAAAACATGAAAACCTGTCATGTGCACTTTAAGCCACACAAATAACTGACCACCGTCTTGAACCCTTACTGACCCTATTCATCACAGCAAATCTCTTCACACATCTTCTTTGGCACACCCAGGGTTGCTCCAACACTCTCCTTACTTATTGTCAAAACACACAAAACCCACAAAACTTACTGAACGATGTGTGGAAAAATGCTGCATGCCTTATGTTAAGTTATCCTCCCAATTACTTTGTTTTTACCCCTCCTCCCTGTTTTTTTGTGTTCTGCCTGTTCTGTGGTCAGATTTTATTCCATATGCGACGGAGCTTTTTGGGCCTGTAGGTAGGTGATGCCTCCATGCCACCACTCAATGTCATCTGCACCTGTGCTGTCAACATCACTAACCTTCGCTCATTCTCTGGATCACTCTGAGCAAAGCTGCAGCTAACACCGTCACAGCAGGTTCAGCACCCATCAGACTTTGCATTTAGACCATCTTTAGATAGATTATTTTTTAAAATATATGAAAAAAGGCAAAAAATAAAACTGCAGTAATCATAAACTTATTCTGTGTAAATGCCTTGAGCCTGTATGGGACACCATCATGGACATGTTATTGCCAAGTTGCTTGTCATATCTGTAACCTCTGGCAACCTCAGTCACAGTAAGAATGCATGTTGTATTTTTTTAAACATTTGTGCAAGTGCAAGACAAGTTTACTGCTATACTAAGGAATATTTTAGGCAAAGCAGTCACATCTGGTCAGTCTACCTGAAAAGTTACATAGGGCCTCTTTAAGTTCTGGAAAGGGTAGTTAAGTAAGAGTCTTTAGGTTTGGGTCATTAAAAAAAAAAAGTTCATTCAAGTCTTAGATCAATTTGTATTACAATAAATCTATTTCAATTTAAATGAAAAAAAAGTAAATTTTAATGGTGTTTGCAGTTGTTGCTAAATTACTTTATTAAATAAATTGTTGTTAATTAGTCTACAGGTTAACATCTGGCAGTACATAAATAATGGTTTCAACTGTGACTTCCAATATGACATAACAGAGCTCCAGAGTGCAACCAATTTTGGTGCAGATGTGTCTAAAATTTTGCTGAGATTGACTAAAAATTTTCATTGGGTGCACCGGTGACCCTGACAGATCCTCATCACACCCTCCTGATGTCTCCTGTGTCCTTATTATAAACACGGATTAAATAACATAGAAAACACTTAAATGATTGTTTTGATTGACAGCTAAAGGAAAAAAGCGTTAATTCACTCGCCTCTGACCAGACTGCTAAAGCCAGTCGGATCTGCAGAGGCTCAGGTCACGCTGCTGGTGCACAGAGCTAAATACAGTGCAGAGCTCATAAGTTTGTTTTTTTCATCTATTTGTGAATGCAACTATTTAACTTTAAAGACAAGCATCAAATCTGTAAATCCTCCACACTGTGTTTAGTTACTTAATTCATTTGAAGCTGCACTTGTGCAAGGTGAATAGGAAAAACTAGACTAGAGGGCAAAAGATATCAAAGATCTACTATTGAACCTGAAAGTTAGAGCCCTCTCTCTGCTATAGCAAACTATAAAGATCCTTAAAAGGTTCTCTCTGACTAGAGTGAGAGGTCTGTACTTTTTGAAGCCAATATTTCATAGCTTTTTTTCCAATTAAACTTATAGGCTGATAATTAATTTTGTTTTAACTTAAAGAAAAGGTAAATTTGATCAATGTTATTTGATCATAAACAACTTTGAATACATAAAAAAGCCCTTAATGTTGAGGCAACTTAAGGCCAATATATTAGAATGGGTTAAATAAACGACAGGTTTTGGTGCACCCAAATCATGTTCTAGTGGACCCAAATCATGTTCTGGTGCACCCAAATGAAACTCTTAGGCACCCAACTCAAATTGTTAGTTGGGATCCCTGCATAAACAATCGTGATACAGATTTTTCCATAGATTTCAATGAGCTGCCCTAGATTTAAATAATAATCAAACCTTTGACAATTCACACAGTACACTCCAAGTGAGAAAATTGGCTAGATTTGGATGCCAGGTCTGATAAGGAGCATAGTGTCCATCAAAGGGACTTTTAAGTGCTTGGCTTTTGGGAGCTTCCTGTTTCAAACGCTCCGACAGGAAGCTATTAATTCTACTTAAACTAGAATTAATAGCTTTATTTTTCTCACTAGTTTAAGTATCTAGGTATTACCTTCTCTGCACCTTTCCTCTCTGTGTGTTTTTAGTTGACAGGGAGCCAGCTTTTATACCTGGTTGATTCCAAATGCCTCTGAATGTTTTGATTATTGTGGAGCTGTCTGTCAGTACTATGCAACAGCAAGCAACTATTTTCTCCATGTTGTGATTAGCACATCTAGTTTAATCTAGTGTAAGAATGATATTTTTATTATGTCATGTATAAAGACATGTTCATCAGGCATTATCATTGAAATCAAGTCTGCACCCCCGTGGAGCATCCAAGCACCTTGTATTGGACTGTTGCTTGTATTTAAAGGTGCACTATGTAACTTTTTTTGGTGGAGGGTCTGCCATTTGCTTGTCTCCGTGGAGATGTATTTGCTTTGACTGGACTGTTGCACAGTACAACATTAAACATCTAGACAAGTAGGTGACAGCACCAGGCTAACTTTACAGGTTTTTCCCCCAAGGAAAGGTAACCCCACTCACAGTAAGAATGAATGTTGTTTCAGCAATAAAATCACCTCTAACGAAATGAATGCAAGACAGATTTGGTTAATGCCATACTGTGCACCATTCCAAGTAAAAGCAAGCAACAACATATTTGTGACAAGCAGAGACCAGAAAAGTTACGCAGCGTGCCTTTAAGCTCCAATGTGCTCCTAAATTTGCCAAAGAACTTAGTAATAAATCTTAAATTACATGTGATGTAAGTATTCTAGTAAATCATAAGTAAGTTGACTCATCCTACTAGAATATTAAAATGTTGTGAACTAACTTATTTTATATTGGTTGTCACAGTAGAGCAGAGTCTGGAGTACAACCTGACGGAGGAGTTCTGCAGAAATCACTTCCTGGTGGGTTTGTTGCTCAGGGAGGTGGCCGAGGCTCTCCAGCAGGCCCCTGAGGTCCGGCAGCTGGCTGTGAGTGTGCTCAAGAACCTGCTCATCAAACACGCTATGGACGACCGCTACACTGCCTTTAAGGTGAGGGGACATGCCTGGAATATTATGCTGTGTAATATAGCAGCGTATGGTCATTGTTCAGTTTCATTGTTACGGGTTGAAACAATTTCAATTAGCAATAGGGCTACACAGTATATCACAAAAGTATCAATAGCACGCTACTGACAGGCACAATCATGGATATAACAACAAATATATATCACAGGGTTTGCAAAGTTCTCCATCTGACAAAAAAGCAATGTAAAATAAAGCAGATCATAACTTAAATTATTGATTCAAAAAGAATATTAAAATATGCAATAATATCAATATCACAGTTCTTAACAAAATGTTCCAATTTTTATGTAGCGCTAGTTAGCAATCCATCAGAAATGTGCCTGAAAATGTGACAGTGAATGCACCGCAAAATTAATAATAAAAGTGCAAAAAAAAAAAAAAAAAAAAATCTCATATTGATCTATCACAATTTTTGACTTCATTTTATATTGTCCTTTTAAAAACAAATAAAATGACATTCCATATGAATATCCTGAAAATAAACCATACATACTTTTAATCATTCATGTTTGACACAAAAATATCTGACTCAGAGGAAAACAGATTCCTCATTAAATTTTCGGATGACACGGTCCTGGTGTCGCTACTTGCAGGATCTGAGATAAATCATGGCTCTGCGCTGGGGCAGTTTGTCCAGTGGTGTGAGGACAACTACCTGGATTTGAATGTCGCCAAAACGAAGGATATGGTTATTGATTTTAGACGTGCACCTTCTCATAGTGTCAGTGTCATACATGGAGATGTTGTCGAAATTGTCGATAATTACAAGTATTTAGGCACCGTGATAGACAACAGATTGAGATTTGATCTAAACACTGAAAGTATTGTTAAATGAGGGCAGCAAAGAATGTATCTGTTGAGAAAACTGAACTCTTTTAATGTAAACAGAAATATTCTCAATAACTTTTATTGTTCTTTTATCGAGAGTTTGCTCACTTTTTCTTTCATTTGCTGGTTTCAGTCTCTGTCCTTGAAGGATAGGAACAAACTGCAAAACATTGTTAAAACCTGCTAAAAAATTACAGGGGTTAAACAGAGGGAGCTGCATTCTCTGTGGGAGGAGTGGGTGCTGAGCAAAGCAAAGTGTCTCCTGGCTCAGCCCCTCCATCCTCTGGCTCCTGACTTCATCATGATGCCTTCAGGACGTCGCTTTTATGCTCCAATAAGGAAAACAAATCGTTTTTCAAATTATTTTGTGCCCTCAGCGATTAAATTGCTAAATTCCAAGGATAGGGGTTCTTGAAGTTTTGCACTGTTGTTTTTATGTATATTGTTCCTATATTGTGCTTGGACTGACACACTGTGTGTTTGCGTGTATGTTGAATTGCTCGGAGTATGCTGCAAATGAATTGCCCTCTGGGATCAATAAAGTTTTCTGAATATGAATCTGAATCTTTTTGCTTTTACTCACAGGAGATTGGGTGTAGACTTCTCCATTAATTAGAACAGTCATACCTTATACCCTTGTTTTAAAGATATGCCTGCAGGTTTCTTTCCTCTTTTTTAATATTTTTTTAGGAGGAGGGGATTTTTTTGTAGTTTACATTTTACAGAGGATATACTCAATCATCTTTTTCAGTTTTGCATATCTTAAGATGAAATATTGCCCACCTCAGAGTCTATGTGAGTGTGTTGACACTTGTCTCTGGCTTGGTCCTGGCTTGGTCCTGGCTTGGTCCCGGTGTGAGCCTGGTTTGAGCCTGGTTTGAGCCTGGTTTAGTCCTGTAAACTTGCTTTTGTTCTGTTTTAGTCTTGGGTGAGCCTTGGTATAGTCCAGATTTTGTCCAGTCCCAGTTTTGATGTGGTGAATGTGCAAGTTGTTTTGTCAGATATTGTAGCTTAAGGGTAATATCATTTGAAGTCTATTCAGTAGAGTATTTGTGTTTAAATGTTGCATAACCAATTGTTTCATTACTAATATTACTGTAAATGATCTAAAGAACCAACAGGCCAAGATCTGTCTTCTATACCTGCCACTGGTGGAGCTTTTGTACCAGAACCTGAAGCAGCTCTCTGCCCAGCCATACAATTCCAGCCCTGGACTCAGACTTAACGCAAGTCTCTTTCTCTACTTTTTGTTTTGTATTAAACTGCACATATTATAATGGTTTAACCTCCATGCCATGGTAACGAATTTTTGAAGCATGATGTATTGCTACAAAGAAATATCACAATAAATGATCATATTGAAACTACAGTAAAGAAATATCACAATAAATGATCATATTGAAACTACAGTAAAGCTGGAACAAATGTTTTTTCAATAGTGCATCAACTTATAAAAGACATGAGCTGCAACAAATAAATGCCATCAAGCACCATAGAACTCAAATCTTATTTCATTATAAAAAGCAACATCTATGAGAGCACGAAAAAAATTTACCCCCAAAATGATTGCTCTATCTGTGAATTACTTAACAATAAGTCTATATAGTATTTGTTGCAACAGGCCTAACTAACCTCCTTTTTGCTCTGTGCTAATAGGGCTCCAGAGATGACCTGATCTCTACTGGTTCTTCAGAAAGCAGGAGAATCAGCAGTGCTGTGGACCAGGGTACACATAGCTTCCTGTTTACCTCCCTCCATTAAGACTGCATACACCACATTTATTTGTCATGCTTCCATTAGCAGAAGCAAATGTTGGTTTACGCAATTTAGTTGTTCAACATTTTCATCTCTCAATTTTAATTTATATTAAAATTGTGTAATTCCTCCATAATTCTTCCAATCACATACAATGATACTAAATCTGTGGCTTATTTAACAAAGTGTGTTATTATTATTAATGTAAATGATTGTATTTAGGACTGGGCCATATTATATTGCTCGTGATATTCATCTCAGTTGAGAGGGATTGTGGCTAATTGCCAAACCCTAGTGACTTAAAGACTGACTGTGCATGCTCTGCAGAGGCTAAAAACTAGAGATTGGCTGATATATCAGGCCGATATTCGCATTTTCTAGCAAATCGTCTATTGGACTTAAATTTCTATTACAGGCCGACCAGCTGCCTAAAGAGTACACATAATGCTTTATTTGAAGATATACTGCACAAAACACAAAAAAAGGGCTGTGAGTGAGCTGATTGTAAATTATAATGATATATTTTGGGAAAAATCATTTATATTGGCCCTACTTAGTGGTCCAAAACTATTAGTGGAGGCTATCTGCCCACTATCAGGTTCTCTGGATTCTAAACAACCAGTACTGGCATAGGCCATGAAAAGCCCATATTAGGCTATCTCTACTAAAAACAAATAATCAAAGAGATAAGACAAGAGAAGCAGAAAACTATAACTTAAACAGCTCGAACGAGTAAATACAAATATTACGAAGCAGCTTTTGATATATCGTCAGTAATATCTATATCCATAGTTTTTTTTCTTTTATATCTGATATTTGATTACAATCGTTGCTCATATTGCCATGCCCTAATTGTATTGCACAAACAACAAATCAAGTTATGTTATGTGTTGTTTGTTTCCAGGTGTGATGACTCTGAATGGGCATGTTAGACGAGAGGACTCCAGAGGATCACTGTTCATGGACCCAGGAACTCCAGATACTGAGGTGCCACTGCTGTAATACAATATAATATAATGTGATAGCTGAACATAATTTTACAGACAAAATTAAAGAAGTGACTTATTAACATGCATTACTATAAGCTCTTGCTGACCATAAATTGATTGAAAAATACGCTTATACTTTTTCTATATCCTTTATTATAAGCCAGCTGTAATGGAGATAATGCAAAATATACACTGCTTAATAAGCTAACTAAGAACCAAGAACAAAAAAAGTATAGTAAATAGTCTTGATTTCTCCCCTAGTAAAGGTTTATTCATGGATCACATTTAGATCACAGCCATCACTACCCAAAGTACACAAAATATATAAATGTCAAAATAAAATTGCCATGATAAAAATGCAGTATATAAAACCACATAACATTCATTTCCAAGATATTTTATATATTAACTTGTCACTGACTATGTTTACCTACACACCAAAAATCTGATCAATATCTGATTTCTGAAGTCACTGGATTATTAAAATGTTATGTCAACAGTTATACCTGATTTCTTTATCACTGTACACACCTATGTAGGTTTTGACAAGGAAAATTATGCAAAAAAGACAAACTAATGAAAGAGAAACAGTTGAAGATTAAAAGAGTTATTTTAAAATTCCTTGTACTTTGCCTTCCAAATACAACATTTATTATAAAAAGCCACTGAACTGTGGTGTTTTTGATCACATGATTATCAGGTGTGTCTGATTATTTTAGTGATCTGTTGTTTACTGGCCAAGTAGCAGCAGTGTGTATGTTTGTTCAGCTGCAGAGGCGTGGTTCCACCATGAGCTGCAGTCCAGCACCTCCTCTGGGCAGGCTGGGCGTGTACGAGATCAAGGGCCTTCTCCTTTGCTTCCTGCACATCGCCAAGACCATATCAGAAGGTAAAACTCCTGCCACTCCTCCTCACACCATATTTAAAGGGCCCGTATTACGCTACTTTCTGCTCCATGTTATGATGTTGATTACTCATTAAAAATGCCTGGAGTTGTGCTTTACCTCATTCACAATTTTTTATCGCACAGACCCTGCATATTTAGGAGTTCTTCTCAAACGCAGAAAACACTCTGCTACACCTTGTGCTGTAATTTGATCATACAGGAAGTGCTCCACTGTGTTTCTATACTCTATACACCGTCAAGAGAATCATTAGGATAATTTCAGATCTGGAATTTTCAATCTCTACTAAACAAAAGATGTCTGTGTAGACCCTCAGTCGTCCAGGTCTGATCCATAGCAAACAACGAAGTTAAATCTCTCAACTAGGCAAATCTTGTAGGAGTGAAGACGTTTCGGTGCTCAGGAATCTCATGTCTTTTTCAAACCCACAAACACTTTAAGGCAAAAATTTGTTCACCCTAAGGACAAAACCCCGAGCCATAAACAACGTAATGTAGTCTACTCCATTCAGTGTAGTGAAGAGTGCAGTGAGCGTTACATTGGAGAAACTAAACAACTGCTCCATAAGAGGATGTACCAACACCGGCGGGAGAGTTCCTCTGGACCCCAGTCCGCCGTGCATCTCCCTCTCAAAGCCACTAACCACTCCTTTGAAGGCAAGGCAAGTTTATTTGTATAGCACAATTCGTACACAAGGTAATTCAAAGTGCTTTACAGAATAAGAAAGACATTAAAATCACACAAATCAAACATAAATAATCACAAATAATCATCATAAAATCAACATTAAAAGAGAAGAGTGCAGAATAAAAACCTGTCAGTCATATGCACAGCTAAACAGAACTGTTTTGAGTCTGGATTTAAACATTGTCAAAGTAGAGGCCTGTCTCACATCTTCAGGAAGACTGTTCCAAGTTTTAGCTGCATAAAATTTAAACGCTGATTCCCCATGTTTAGTCCTGACTCTGGGCACCAGCAGGAGGCCGATCCCTGAAGTCCTCAAATTGCGAGATGGTTCATATGGCACTAACATGTCGGAGATATACTTTGGACTTAGGCCATGGAGAGACTTATACACAAGCAGAGCTGCTTTAAAGTCTATTCTTTGAGCTACAGGAAGCCAGTGCAGAGACCTGAGCACAGGACTTATGTGCTCATACTTCCTGGTTCTAGTCAGGACCCGAGCAGCAGCATTCTGGATGTACTGCAGCTGTGTTAAGGCTCGTTTGGAGAGGCCAGTGAGCACGCCGTTACAGTAGTCTAACCTACTGGAGACAAATGCATGGATAAGTCTCTCTAAGTCTGGCTTTGACAGTATACCTTTGATTTTTGCAATGTTTTTTAGGTGGTAAAAAGCTGCAGATGTTATTGATTTGATGTGGCTGTTAAAGTTCAAGTCTGAGTCCATTATTACCCCTAGATTTCTAGCCTGATTTGAAGGTTTTAGAGAGAGAGACTGGAGGTGACTGCTGACACTTTCTCTATGTTTCTGTGGGCCAAAGATGATAACTTCAGTCTTGTCTGAGTCAAAGATGAAGATAGTGAAGTTCAGATCTTAGCCAGAGAAAAGAAATGGTTTGAGAGAGGAGTTAATTTTTTGTTAGGAAAGAGAGTCCTTCATTAAACAGAAATGGGGGCCTGAGACTTAATCTCTCCCCCATCTACAACACCATCCTCAGACCCAGAACAATGAGAACAATAGCAGGGTTGTCATGGGCTGAATAGGTTAGTCTCAACTGAAACTGGAGACAATAGCTGTTTACAGTTTCAGTGTGGTTAGCCCCTCCCCTCAGATAGATTTAAAGGCAGTGGCCACCAGCAATCTGACCAGAACTGAAGTAGCGGCTTGGATGAACAGCGAAACGTCTTCACTCCTACAAGATTTGTCCAGTTGACAGATTTAACTTCGTTGTTTGCTACTAAACAAAAGGTAAAAAGGTAGCTGTTGAAAGTACAACTTCATGGCATCACAAGGTGGAACAGAGCATTTTGAGCTTTGGAGTTGTAAACAGACTAATCTTCAAAGGGTTACTCAAACGTGTGAATGAAATGAAGCAACCCACAAGAGTCAGTTTTGCGTAATATAGGCCCTTTGATACAGGGAATTACTTGATCCTAGTTTATGATAATGATCATATCATAAGGAAGTTTCAGAAAGACTACGGCTTAAATATTGTTGTTTTTGTTCGCACGCAGATACTTTGACAGCCTACTGGAACAAAGTCAACCCACAAGATGTTATGAACTTTCTCAGTCTGCTGGAGTGAGTTTCGTAGTTTTAAAATACATTATTGTTCTAAATTGAAGGTAACTTTTCCGGTGAAGGGTTCGACACCTGTTTTGCCTGTAATGTTCTATAGTAAGTAAATTATCCAATCCACTTTATCTTTATATAATCAATTATTTATATCCATGTAGACAATTGTATGATAGGTTACAGGTCAGATCTGTGGAGAGGCTTCAAGGTATTATTTAGCAGTTAAAACATCAAATTGAAAATGGGTAAGATGGATAAATTTAAAACCATCTTGTGACAGCCGAATTGCACTTCCATGCTCGGGGCAAGGCTCCAGGTCCATGGTCAGAGTAGTGCTACATGAGATACTGATGTCATCCAAACATTACAATTGTTTTCTTAATTCATAAAATTAATCAAATTAATCAAAATTGTATTTGAAGTATCCTCTTAATAATAAGGCAGATTTTAGTAATTCACAAAATTCACTGTGAGACAGATAGTGTAAACACTACATTACTTCTGGTTTTATCGTCAGCTTTTTCTGCATTTATTTCACTTCTCTGCACCTTTTAGTGTCCATTTATGTAATGCATTGGGTTTGGCTTGTGTTAGATACATTGGCACTGGATATATAGTAGCCATGCGTTTGTTAAAGCCATGCTGGCCTCCTCTGAGAGCTAATACTCTCCAGGTTCCGCTTCCAACCCCTCAGATGGGGCAGTACGGTTCACTTTAGAGAGCAAAGATACTTGCGGCTCGTACCAATGCGCTCCAAAACAAACCAGTGGAAACGAGGCTATAGTGCACCTGTAACAACCAATACACTGCTTATTGTTTTTCTGCTCGTAGGGTGTGTATACTTCAATTTCGATATCTGGGGAAAAGGAATATTGGCCGGTAAGAATCTCTTTTGCCAAAATGTTTGATTTCACGGTAATTTATAGGCCTATTAATTTCCTTGTAATTATGATTTGCAACTTTTACAGAAGTCAAGATGTGTGTTTGTCAAAGCTGTTTTCATTGGAGAGGAAGTCACAGACCATGCCTGTCATGAGATGTAACAGAGCGAGCCTCATGCAAACCAAGATCAACCAGTTTATGGAGGCCTCCCTCACTCTCAATATGGGTAATGGCCGCATGCACAGCTTACCTCCACATATGATTTTTCCCTTCATATGGTCATATTTTCTCTACAAAGATTGCGTTCACAATATATTAGAATCTCTGTAATTTAAAATTGAGCTGGAGGTCAGGTCAGAATTCTATGGTAGAATTTGCTGTTGTCAGACTGTAGATTTGTTAACCTGGTTTATGGCTAATATGTCTTTTACTGGACCTATTTACATGAAACAAAAACTAAGCTGAAATTATGTTTTCACAGTAGCTTCAGAAAGTGGTGCCATTAACCACAATGATATGATTATTCTCTGTGGAAAGGACTTTAAGCCACAACATTAATACGGCAAATTTGAAGAGACATTTCCTAACAAATAATGACTGTTTTCAGTTTGTATTTATTTCAAAAACAATGACACATAGTGTTATATAGACCCCTGCCTCTGAAATTATGACCTTATCAGATTCTTGAACATAGAACATAACTGATTATGTGTGTTGTGTGTGTGATTTGTGTAGGTAGTGGTCTGTCTGAAGCAGAGATCCACCATCAGGCTCTGCTAGAGGGGAACATGTCCACAGAGGTGTGCCTGAGCGTGCTGGACGTGCTCTCTCTATTCAATCAGTGTTTCAAGGTAAACAATACATTGTAAGTATTGGTAATGCTGATCATCAAAGCACAAAAGCACAGATAACTGTGCTCTGATAAATACAGAAATGTAAATGCCTTCAGTAATATAGTGGTAAATGTCAACACTCAAATATTTTGATTGTATAATTATTCCTTTACTGAATATTAACAAAATATTTTAGTTCCATTTAAGTAAAAAAAAAAATAAAAAATTTATTCTCCATAGTTTTCCTTCTGCTCCAAACCGCATGCTTTTCCTGACAGGATTGGTTGTAGACTGCTTTATTAGAAAGACTAATCATTGACGATTTGAAATGACCTGAACAAATAAAAATTCTGTCACTATTCAACAAAAGTCTTTATTGACACCCGTGCCTGTGTCTATGGAGATGTTTACTTTAACTAAAATGTTCCACATTCGGACATACAACCTATATCTCCATAGAGGTTTGATCTGTGGTGAGGAATGTGGTAAGAAGGCTCACATTACCCACAATACCCACACTATAACACCCCCACAGTGCACAGGGGTGAAAAATGAGAATTGGGACAGTCCAGAATGAACATCTAAGCAACATAAAAATGCTGTCAGCAATGTCGTTAAACTACAGCTCACTTAATCAGAAAGTCACAACCTAGCCCTGTTTTAATAACTGCTGAATTGGCCAAAGATAAGAGCTGTGTTAACGTTTCACAGTGTTGTTATCTGGACAAGCCGCATATTTATTTACACCAAACTTTCCAGTCTTGTTCTTAACAACATTTTGACGAAATGTTCAGAAGTATTTTTTTATATCCAAAACCAATTCCAAGTTTTTTTTTTAAGTTTTAACTAAAATGAGGCGAAATTAGAATTTTTTGGCAAAATAAGCTGTCTCATAAAAGGTTGATTTTAGCCGTTTCTACATATAAAATGCCTTACTTTTTATATAAAAAACATTGCATAATGAAAAAGTTGTAATATTTTTTTCTTACTTTTATGTAAGTAAACTACAGAAGAAGTTTCAAATTGATATTTCTAAATTTAAGATTTTTTCGATTCACCTGCAGTATTGTAACTTAAAATTAGTTTAACTACTAAGCCTTTCCTTTTGACTGTCTCCACTCCAGTTAGCTCTCGCTGCTACGCTTCTCATAAGTTGTTAAGGTACAAGCACTGCTCTGTTTGAAAATATTCTAGTGAAATGCATTGTGGGGATTACACCAAAGTCCACATTGCACCACACTCGCTGGAAGTGCAGAGAGAACAGTGTGGTGAAGTGCATATGCTTTTGAAGTGTGAGTATTAGGACACGGCCAGTGTATGTTACTGTTGGACATTCCTGGTAAAGCAAAAACAACTTCATGGAGACAACCGTTTACCTGAAAAGTGACATAGTGCACCTTTTATGTGTCTCACTAAGAGTGCCGCTCTATGTAACTTGTGCAGACCCAGCTGCTGGAAAGTGAAGGTCACAACCCCCTGATGAAGAAGGTGTTTGATGTCTATCTGACGTTTCTCCAAATCAGCCAATCAGAGACAGCCATCAGACATGTGTTCGCCGCCCTCAGAGCATTCATCAATAAGGTATGCCACCCGCCCCCACAGGCCCCCTTCCCCATAGACACAAACTCATAGTACAGGGTCACAGAGCGGATTACATTCCTGTTATATGCGTCTCCAGACAATATTAAACAACACTTTTCAGGCTGTCACTTGTTTAGCCTATAAAAACTATGGTCTGTTTATGGGAAACTAAACACAAGGAAACAAGCAATACGCGTTCGCTAGTCCAGAATAAAAAAAATGGTATTATCTGGCTATTTATGTCAGTACTTTTTTCATTCAGAAAGTCTTATATCATAAAGAGTCATGTACTAGAGGAAAGGTAATCACCAATGTAACTTTAAGCCAATTAAAGAGGGAGTATTATGCAAAATTGACTTTTTGGAACTTTCAACCATGTTATAAAATTGTTCCCTCATCTAAAACATGCCTGAAGAGGTTTTACAGTTGAAACCAGAAGTAAAGACACATATGCTTTTTTTTCCTCACTGTCTGACATGAAATCACTAAAGTCACTAAACCTTTCCTATTTTAGATCAATTTGGATTACCAAAATAATTTCTATTTGCTAAATGTCAGAATAATGAGAGAAGGATTTTTTTGGACAATTTTTCATTGCTTCAAAGTCAGAGGTTTATATATCTTTCATTAGTATTTGGTACCATTGCCTTTATGTTCCTCCAATAAAAATGTTGTTCTTTATGATAACTTTTATTCATCAGCCCTTAGCATCTTAGTGAACCAGTGTAGCCAAACCCAGACGCTCTCGCGTGAACTGCCAGCCCGTGCCAAAACCAGTGCCACACCTCCCAAACCTCCCACATGGGCACATAAGAAAACATAACTTAACAATCTCCCCTTCTTTCTTTTTAGAAAAGTGCTGTAACAATAAAGCATGTAAACATTACTTCAAGATCAACAAATAAACAATAAACAACAGAAGTAAAGCATTGCAAAGTTCATTTTTATTTTGCAAACACCTTCACTGAGGGCCTTCAGAAGAACAAGTGCATAAGCCCCCTTTTTGGTCAAACAGTTAGCCAACTGCTCTTTGGTGGCCAACCACACAATCTGCTGAATAGTCCCAGTGTGTATGAGCTCCTTCATACTGCTGATCTCAAGGTCTTTTCTCTGTGACTGATTTTGTAGATTTAACTGCATCCAGAAGAGAATGATTGTCTGTTACACAAACAATGGGCCCATCTTTAGATGAGTAGTCCTTAGTGGTGATTTCTGAGTAAGGTGTAGCTAGAAAGACAGCACTATCAATCCCATCTGCAAGCACCAAAGTCTCTCCTGCTAATGTAGTCCGCACGACTCTCCGGATGCGCTTGGACTGCCAAGATATGGGTGAAAATTTTCCATTTTCACCCATGAGCATGATGAAGTGTCCACCCTGTGTACCTCCATCTGTCAGGTTTCCCATGGAGGAGTCACTGTACACCACCAGTTTGAGGGAGCTGTTGTCTCCCAGACGCTGAAACCTCAACATCATTCATTATTCATTATTACCTCATTAAGTGGCTCAGGGTCTTGTGTTGCGTCTTCATCACTTTCAGTGTCAGAAAGATCTGCTACTCGTGGTGCTACAGGGTTTTCAGTAGTTTCTATTTTTGATTTTGTATCGCCTGCCTTAGTTAGAGTTTCATTCACCTTTCTTAATCTAGACTGATGTACCCGTACATAAGATCATCCATGTCTCACAAATGCAACAGCTCTGTCTTGTCCTATCACCAACCCTGGACCTTTCCACTCATTATAGTCCACCCGCTTGTAGTAGACTTTATCTCCTGTGACATACCTTTCATCAACTGGCCATAGTTGTTTCCGAATGGCTCTCCTAAGTCTTTCGGAGCATTCTGCCTCTGTGAATGCCTTTCTCATAGCATGTAGCTTCGCGATGTGTTGAGCTACGCAGGAGCTCACACTGATTTCCAGGACAGGGGGTTTGTCAGTAAGCACGGAGGGCAAGTTTGGATTCTGACGATGTCATCCATTTTCCATTTTCTTCCGCTTATCTGGGGCCGGGTCGCGGGGGCAGCAGTCTAAGCAGGGACTCCCAAACTTCCCTCACCCCGGACATGGCCTCCAGCTCCTCCGGTGGGACCCCAAGGCGTTCCCAGGCCAGCCGAGAGACATAGTCCCTCCAGCGTGTCCTGGGTCTTCCCCGGGGCCTCCTCCCAGTGGGACATGCCCAGAACACCTCCCTAGGGAGGCGTCCAGGAGGCATCCTGAGCAGATGCCCGAGCCACCTCAACTGGTTCCTCTCAACGTGTAGGAGCAGTGGCTCTACTCCAAGCTCCTCCCGTGTGACTGAGCTCCTCACCCTATCCCTAAGGGTGCGCCCAGCCACTTGTATCCGCGACCTTTTCCTTTCGGTCATTACCCAGAGCTCATGACCATAGGTGAGGGTAGGAACGTAGATTGACCGGTAAATCGAGAGCTTTGCCTTTGGGCTCAGCTCCTTCTTCACCACAACGGACCGATACAGCGACCGCATCACTGCCGACGCTGCACCGATCCGCCTGTCAATCTCACGCTCCATCCTTCCCTCACTCGTGAACAAGACCCCGAGATACTTGAACTCCTCCACTTGAGGCAGAGACTCACCACCCACCCGGAGAGGGCAAGCCACCTTTTTCCGGTCGAGAACCATGGCCTCGGATTTGGAGGAGCTGATTCTCATCCCAGCCGCTTCACACTCGGCTGCAAAACGCCCCAGTGCCTGCTGCAGGTCCTGGCTCGAAGAAGCCATCAGGACAACATCATCTGCAAACAGCAGAGATGAAATCCTGTGGTTCCCAAACCAGACCCCCTCCGACCCCTGGCTGCGCCTAGAAATTCTGTCCATAAATATAATGAACAGAACCGGTGACAAAGGGCAGCCCTGGCGGAGTCCAACATGCACTGGGGACAGGTCTGACTTACTGCCGGCAATGCGAACACAGCTCCTGCTCCGGTCATACAAGGACCGGACAGCCCTTAGCAAAGAGCCCCGGACCCCATACTCCCAGAGCACCCCCCAAAGGACACCACGAGGGACACGGTCGAATGCCTTCTCCAGATCTGCAAAACACATGTGGACTGGTTGGGCAAACTCCCATGAACCCTCGAGGACCCGATGGAGAGTATAGAGCTGGTCCAGTGTTCCACGACCGGGACGAAAACCACACTGCTCCTCCTGAATCCGAGGTTCGACTATCGGTCGGATTCTCCTCTCCAGTACCCTGGAATAGACCTTACCGGGAAGGCTGAGGAGTGTGATTCCCCTGTAATTGGAACACACCCTCCGGTCCCCCTTCTTATACAGAGGGACCACCACCCCGGTCTGCCATTCCACAGGCACTGTCCCCGACCGCCACGCGATGTTGCAGAGACGTGTCAGTCAAGACAGCCCCACAACATCCAGAGACTTGAGGTACTCAGGACGGATCTCGTCCACCCCCGGAGCCTTGCCACCGAGGAGCTTGCCAACCACCTCAGTGACTTCAGCCAGGGTGATGGACGAGTCCGCCTCCGGGTCCCCAGTTTCTGCTTCCTTCTCGGAAGACGTGACAGTGGGATTGAGGAGAACCTCAAAGTATTCCTTCCACCGCCCGACAACATCCCCAGTCGAGGTCAGCAGCTCTCCACCCGCACTGTAAACAGTGTTGGTGAAGCACTGCTTCCCCCTCCTGAGACGTCGGACGGTTTGCCAGAATCTCTTTGAGGCCGTCCGATAGTCCTCCTCCATGGCCTCCCCGGACTCCTCCCAACCCCGAGTTTTTGCCTCTGTGACTGCCCGAGCCGCGGCACGCTTGGCCCGCCGGTACTCATCGGCTGCCTCAGGAGTCCCACGAACCAACAAGGCTCGATAGGACTCCTTCTTCAGCTTGACGGCATCCCTTACTTCCGGTGTCCACCACCGGGTTCGGAGATTGCCGCCGCGACAAGCACCGCAGACCTTACGACCACAACTACGAGCAGCCGCATCGACAATAGAGGTGGACATGGCCCACTCAGAGTCCATGTCCCCAGCCTCCCCCGATATCAAGGAGAAGCTCTCCCGGAGGTGGGAGTTGAAGACCCCTCTGACAGAGGGCTCTGCCAGACGTTCCCAGCAGACCCTTACGATGCGCTTGGGCCTGCCAGGTCTGTCCGGCTTCCTCCTCCGCCAGCGGATCCAACTCACCACCAGATGGTGATCAGTTGACAGCTCAGCCCCTCTCTTCACCCGAGTGTCCAAGACACGCGGTCGGAGGTCAGATGACCTAGAGTGTCCTTGTGCCACGTGCACCGATGGACACCCTTGTGCTCGAACATGGTGTTTGTTATGGACAAACTGTGACTAGCACAGAAGTCCAATAACAAAACACCACTCGGGTTCAGATCAGGGAGGCCGTTCTTCCCAATCACGCCCCTCCAAGTGTCACTGTCATTACCCACATGGGCATTGAAGTCCCCCAGGAGAACAACGGAGTCCCCAGTTGGTGCACTGTCTAGTACCCCTCCCAGGGACTCCAAGAAAGCCGGGTACTCCGCACTGCTGTTTGGCCCGTAGGCCGACACAACAGTGAGAGACCTGTCCCCGACCCGGAGGCGCAGGGACGCGACCCTCTCATTCACCGGGGTGAACTCCAACACGTGGCGGCTGAGCTGTGGGGCAATGAGCAAGCCCACACCAGCTCGCTGCTGCTCCCCGCGGGCAACGCCAGAGAAATGGAGAGTCCAACCCCTCTCAAGAAGTTGGGTTCCAGAGCCCAAGCTGTGCGTGGAGGTGAGGCCGACTATATCTAGCCGGTAACGCTCAACCTCCCGCACAAGCTCAGGCTCCTTCCCCCCCAGCGAGGTGACATTCCATGTCCCCAGAGCTAGTCTCCATGTCCGGAGATCTGGTCGTCGAGGTCCTCGCCTTCGACTGCCGCCCAGATCTCTCTGCACCCGCCCCTCATGGCTCCTCTCGCAGGTGGTGGGTCCACGGGAGGACGGCCCCACGTCATTTTTTCGGGCTGGGCCCGACCGGGCCCCGTGGGGAAAGGCCCGGCCACCAGGCGCTCGCTGCCGAGCACCCACCCCAGGCCTGGCTCCAGGGTGGGGCCCTGGTAACGCCAGTCCGGGCGACGTAAACGGCCTTGTTGTTCTTTTCTTCATGGTGGGCTTCTGAACCGCTCTTAGTCAGACCCGTCTCCCAGGACCTGTTTGCCATGGCTGACCCTACCAGGGGCATGAAGCCCCCGACAACATAGCTCCCAGGATCATTCGGGTGCTCAAACCCCTCCACGTTAAGGTGGCGGTTCGGGGAGGGGCAGAAGATGTCTGTTCAAGTTTAACAGGTTGTTTGAACATTGTCGCTTTGTCATGTTCAATGTCTAACACTGCACCTGCCCTTTTTAGTGATGCCTTGCTTAGCAATAATGGTATGTTTGCAGGGACAACCTCTGTTTCTATTTTGCATTTGGTCTGACCTATTTTTGCTGGTAAGGTAACTTTTCTTGTGGAATGAACAACTTTACCATCACCAAATCTGAATGGTCTTGCACTGTTTTCACCTACTATTTTGTGTAACTCACTTTTTGGCAGTCCACTTGTATAATCTTCCAGCCATTTTTCTCCACACACTGTTCTTGCGTAGGCTGTGTCGATTACTGCTGACCCCAAAGTCTCCACCATAAAGACATCTGTATCAGACAGTCTCTCATCTGAAAACACAGTGATGTTATATTCCTCATATTCAGCCTTTTGCCCATCATTTTTTGTCACTTTAACATGTTCTCTCTTGTTTGGACAGTCTTTTGCCCAGTGAAATGTGCTCTGGCAAACTGCACACCTTGTTCTCCTCCCATATTTATCAATGGGGTTTGTGCCTTGCGCCACCTTTTGGCCTTGTGGACTGTTTGTTTTGCTGTCTTTTTTACCTGTATATCTCATGTAATAGGCGCACTCACTGTCATTACTCATTTGCATTGGACTGCTACCCTCGCGTGGTGATGTCACGTCTCCAAAAATTATTTTCAAAGCTGATTTCATATTGGTAAAGGAGACAGTGGTGCAGGGTGTGAGTGCTAACTGTTTATCTTTTATATTGAGTCCGGCCGTATCTAGTAGTTTAAAAGCTAACGCGGCATCTGGAAGCTCCACTCTGAATTTGAGCATCCTGTTGTAACTGTGCAAACTCAACCATGTAAACCACCGTGGACACAACGCTCTCTCTAGTGACACGATCAAACTCCGTGTAAGCCTCGTATTGGCGATCTTTTTCTTCTTTTAAGAACACAGAGTCTAGTTTTTCCAATAGAGCGGCCATACCGGTGTCAGCATTCAAACCATCAGCGGGAATCTCCAGCACACTTTCCCTCGCCCATCCTCTTAGCGATAAGGTAACTGCTAGCGCTTGCTTCTTTTTGTCCAGATCGTTCACTAATCTCCAGATTTCATTTTCAATTTTCCAAGTTTCATAAGACGTCTTCTCATCAAATGGCGGCGGAATCTTGTAATTACCAGCAGCAACCATCCTCTGCTACCAATGTTCCTCCAATAAAAAGACGTTGTTCTTTATGATAACTTTTATTCATCAGCCCTTAGCATCTTAGAGAACCAGTGTAGCCAACCCCAGACGCTCTCACGTGAACTGCCAGCCCGCATCGAATTTAAACTGTGTGACTTGGGTCAAACATTTTGGATATCCTTCTACAAGTTTCTTACAATATTTGTCAGGAATTTTGGCCCATTCCTCCTTACAGAAGTGGTGTATCTGAGCAAAATTTGTAGGCCGCCTTGCTCGCACATGCCTTTTCAGATTTGCCCATAATATTTCAATAGGATTGAAATCGGGGCTTTGTGACATCCACTCCAAAACATTGACTTTGTTATCCTTAAGCCACGTTGTAACCAGTTTGGCAGTATGCTTCAGGTTACTGACCCATTTCCGCCCAAGCTTTAACATCCTGGCTGATGGTTTGAGATGTTGCTTCAGTATTTCCACATACAGTACCGTATTTTGCGGACTATACATCACTCCAGAGTATAAGTCCTATCCTTTGATGGGTTTTATGTAATAAATACACAAAAGTTACTCTCAACCTGATCTGCAGCATTCACAAAGACACAGGGAAAACTCGCAGACTGCAACGGATGCTGTGGATGCGCGTCAAGATGTGATGAGTGTTCACGACGCTTGTCAAAGTCGTTTGTCTTCAAATGGAAAGATGATGTCCAACTACGGGCGTTCAACATGTTCTTGACGTGCTTCAGAGTCACACTGCTAGCATCAAAAATGTATGTAAATCTGGCTGAACACATTCTGTACTATACAGGACGCAGAACACAATGCGCGTTCATACACTGTAAAAAAAAAAAGCATCCAAAATTGCACCAAAAAAATCCACGAAACAGCGAGATCGTGAAAAGTGTTATATAGTGAGGGATCACTGTACAGCATGCTAATATTTACCGGTAATCAGATAATTATGCTAACGTAGCACATCACCTCTCAAACCATTTCTTTTCTCTTCAGCTCTTAGCCAAAGAAAAGAAATGGTTTGAGAGGGGAGTTAAAGATGCTATTTTTGATAGGAAAGACAATCCTTACTTAAACAGTAAATGGGGGGCCTGAGACATAATCTCTCACAGATCTATGATTCCATCCTCAGACCTAAAGCAAACAAAAAGAGCAATAGGAGGGCCATTAACGGTTGAATAGGGTTGTTAAGGATGAAACTGGAGACAATAGCTGTTTTCAGTTTCAGTGTAGTTAGCCCCTCCATTCAGACAGATATAAGGCAGTTTCCACCCGCAATATGACCAGAACGGAAGAAGCAGCTTGGATAAGCAGTGACACGTCTTCACTCCTACAACAATTTCTCCAGTTGACAGATTTAAACTTTGTCTTTTGCTATGTAATTTATACAATCAACCATTACAAACAGTTAATCAGATAACTATGCTAACATAACATATTTATTCTGCTACATGAAGCATAGCCAACGAACTGAATAAGTGTCCGGTCTGTTAACGTAAGATGTTAACGTAAGATATTAACAGTTAATCACTAAAGCATAAAAAACAAGCTAACAAGTTTACTCTCGATCTCACTCCATATCACTAAATCCATTGAATTCTTCATCCTCAGTGTCACTTCTGAACTCCGTCAACTCTGGAAGTAGATGAAGCGCCGCTTCCGCTTCCGCATGGCTGTCACACTGGTACATAAGCCTATAGTGCTCTTGCACGGTTGTTAGTGTGACAACAACGAAGATGAGAAATTATATATTTTAATAATTTCACATATAAGTCACATCTGTATAAGTCACATCCCCGGTGAAACTATGAAAAAAAGTGTGCCCTCTAGTCCAGAAAATACGGTAATATTCTTTCCTCGTGATTCCATTTATTTTGTGAAGTGCACCTGCAGCAAAATGGGATGGTGTTCTCAGGCTTGCATGTGTCCCCCTTTTTCCTCCAAACATAACTATGGTCAAACAGTTTAATTTTAGTTTTGTCAGACCACAGGACATGTCTCCAAAATTTAAGGTCTTAGTCCTTTTGTGCATTTGCAAACTGTAATCTGTCTTTTTTATGTTTCTTTTGAAGTAATGGCTTCTTCCTGGGAGAGTGGCCTTTCAGCCCATGTCAGTACAGTACCGTACTCGTTTCACTGTGTATATAGACACACTCTTATTAGCTTCAGCCAGCATCTTCACAAGGCCTTTTGCTTTTGTTCTTGGGTTGATGTGCACATTTCGGACCAAAGTACGTTCATCTCTGGGACACAGAACCTGAGCGGTATGATGGCTGGGCATTTCCTTGGTGTTTATAGTTGCATATAATTGTTTGAACAGATGAACATGGCACCTTCAGGCATCTGGAAATTGCAGCCAAGGATGAACCAAACTTGTGCACTTGGCCACAATTCTCTTCCTGATATCTTGGCTGATTTCCCATGATGTTACACAAAGAAGCAGTGTGTTTCAGGTGTGCCTTCAAATACATCCACCGGTGTGTCTTTAATTAACTCAAATGTTGTAAAGCAACAAAGCTAATAGAAGCTTCCAAAGACATGACATCATCATCTGGGTTTTTCAAAATTGTTCAAAGACATTGTAATCTTACTGTATGTAAACTTCTGACTTTAAAGAAAGTAATGAAAAAATGTCTAAAAAAAAAAGTAATTCTCATTATTCTGGCAATTAGCAAATAAAAATAATTTTGGTAATCCTAATTGACCTAAAACAGGAAAAGGTTTGTCTGATTTCATGCCACATCATCTATGCCCCCGCACGGTAATTTTCCTATAATACTGAAAGCAAGAGGCAAAACAACATCACAAACCTGAAGTGCACGCCAGTTGTGTGGTGATAGTGCTATGAAAGGACTCAGAATATAAAAAATTAAAGTCAATAGGAAATCAAACATGTTTATATATTGTTTTCGGCATTTATAGCATTTTCAAAACAATAAAAGGTAGCATGGTGATCTAAATATGGGCTTTTTCCATGAAGCAAGCTGAAGCCAAAGCCTGTCTTATTTGGGCAATCCGAGTTCATCAAATCCTCAGTTCCATTCCACCAACCATTAACCAGAGCTGGCGCTGAGTTGCCATAGTAATAAGCACCCAGGCACAAACCTGGTCGTGACCAGGCTAACTGTCAAGATTGTTTTAGCTTTGTTTCCAAGACTGTCTGAAGAAACAGTTTTACCACAACGTTCAGCACTTGCCATGTTTGAACTGTGTGTTTGTGAGTGCTTTTCATTGGCGTGTGGCCTGAGACTTAATGACCACTGATCTCATGCTCTGCTGCACTCATTAAATAGGCACATATCATAAAAGTCCATAGCCTACATTATTAAAATGATCTTGCCCAGGGACAGTTTCTGTCATGCAACATTATAATGAAACAGTTAATTGCTCTTTAGGATTAATTTTAATTAATTAAAATGTTTTAACATGAATAAAGTCTCTGGCTGTTTGTGAGGAGAACTGCTTTTGCGCACAGATGCTGGCTTAGGATGAACTGCTTTCCAGTGGGTTCTGGCTATGCACTCCATCTGTCAGAAGAAAAGAACAGATGGGAAATAAGAAAATGACTTTAATTATGTGCAGAGAATAAGGACATACAGCAAAATTTAACAACCAACACCAACAAATAGGAGATAAATGCATGGAAGCAGGCAACTGCGACGATCAGTGATGACTGCAATGGTGGTGTCCGAACTGTTGTTGAGGTTAGGAAAAAATGGATGGAAAGACCGTGTGGGGTGTCAAGACAGATCTGTGATAACAAACTCAAAAGTGTCATCTTACTGTGACATAATTATTGATATCTTTGCTGAAGATTCCACAGCCTTTGTCATCTTAAATGGTGTGGACAGCTTAGTGCCTGTCCCAGCAGAGACAGAGGAACGGGAGGACAAGCGTGCTGAAGTGACTCTTAACTAAAACCTTAGAATTAAAAACATAGGCTGATATTGAGGATTTTTAAAAATGGTTGACATCACAAAAGACAGAGGAGGAGAACCCCACACTCCCAGTGACCCAGAACTATCCCCGAAGTGATGCGCCCGCTGAAATGCAAAAAGGTCTGAAAACAGACCTGGAAATGTCTCAGAATAGGACAGCGTGTGTTTTACAATTTTATAAATTAGTCCAATTGTCATAGAATTGTGTTTGTGTTTTCATGTTATCCTCCTGAGACCCGAGCTCTTGCATGACATGCTTTATTCATTTCTCTTTGTTATTTGGGCTGGCTGGGACCTGATGAGTCTAAAAGAATTATCTTTTTACATTATGTAGTTTCTGAGAAAAAATTATGTAAATCAGATGCCCTCATATGTGGACATTATGTTAATTTTGATAAAACATTTGAATAATGATTTGCAAAAACTATTTATTAAGACCCTGAACACAGCGACATTTGTCCTGAATGTAAAAACAAAATGAGAAACAACAATTGTGCCTCTTGGAAAATGTGTCTCGTGTGAAGAGCTGCTGACAGGAGCAGGGAGAAAAACAAAAAAAATAAAATAAAATATTCTAAACATTCTAAACTGTTAAATATGAATATATATAATATATTTACATTGTTGCTGTTCTTGTGCACTGTTATTCTTCATCTAATAATTTGCACTGTGGCCTAGACAAGTGAAAAAAGTGTTGTGCACATATGAGGACGCCAGGTCTCAGGAGCAGCATTCAATCAAATTGGTTAGGGTAATTTTGTTATTTATTTCATAGTTCATTATTTCTGTTCTACAGGCAATCGTAAATAATTTTCTCTTAAGTAATAAATCTATTATTAAACATTATATAAAACTGAACAATTTTCCTCATGGGCTAAATCAGTGAAACTTCAATAATATTGCACTATTCTTAAATAAATATTTTAGGAGTGGATACCATTAATTTGCATGCATGCAACAAATCTGTCTTGTACACACAAACATTAATCATTAAAGGGTATTATTTAATTGAAGAAAAAGAAAAACAATTATTAAGAAACTAAAATCACTACAAGTAAGTAATAATAATATAATAATAATTCTATTTGAGCTATAGCCTTTAAATTAAAAAAAAAAAAGGTTGGCAATACACACATAAGATAAATAGTTAAGTTATCGTTCTTAAAAATGTTGATTTTTATGGGTCTAGAAAAAATAAAATATCAAGAAAACTAGCTATTCTAAAGCACATGGTGTACAAGTATTAACATATCCTATAGTGATTGATTATTATAAAAAGCATGCATATTAATATATTACACATATAAGAACTGATGGGTTATGGTCAAAGCGATGTACAAAAAAGTAGGCCTAAGTATTTAAATAGCCTCTTCAACTTGCCATTATTTAAGAACACCAATTCAGCGCTCAGTAAGATTTTGGGTAGATGCATGCTTATTTTAATGGGTATGAAAACAAGCTAACTCTTTTCTTGAAAAATATTAAAGTAAATTAACCAGATGAACCTCACTGGACTAGGCGCATGTTGTTATATCTTCATTCTTTGACTGTTCTTGGAGCCATCGCTTCAGAGGGTATCCGCTGTCTCCAAGCAGGATCCCGTTTAATTTTGTTCCTCAAATTCCCTGTGAAGAGAGCTTTCTTTGGGGATCCATGTGTTGTGAGTGCAGCCAGGCCATTTTGCCACAAAGTTAATTACAAACATGTCTTGTCTGCATGCGACCTCTGTGTTGATTGAATGAAAACCCTTGAGATTTACATACAGATGGTCATCTTGGGAGGGAGTGGACAGTGCGCTGTTTTTTTGGTTGCGTGCCACAGTTGAAGTGAGAGCTCCTCAATGATTTCAAATTATTAAAGCAAAACCTCTCTATCTATCAACTTTTGCCGTAAACATCCAGTAGATTGGCCTGGTCTCTGACAACCCTCTCTTATCTCAAAGCCCTCTCATTTTTTATTCAGTAAAGGAGATGGAGAACAGCCATGTTTGTGTAATCAGTTACTGTTATTGTTGTAGCTAGCCTAATGGAGTCAGGAAATTGCTGGGATCTCCTGAGTTACACCTGCTCCATAATGGGCATAAAAGTTACACCTGGCGTAGAGCACAGAGGGCTTAAGTGTAGGTGGTGCACTAGTTGTTGACTGGATGTAACTTTCAGATTTAAGTCGGATGAAAGGTTATGACCAGTCTTATGACCAACCGGTGCACTCGGCTCCAGGCCTGAATTAGCTTTGGTCAGACCGAGGCTTATTTTTCATGGAATGAGTTGTTTGAGCTGAGTTGGCTTATTTCCGGATAAGCCTGGACTTGTTAAGCCATTTTGATGGAATACCCCTTATTTTATGTGCTAGCAATTAATAATAAACCCACTGAAGTGTAATACTCCCTCTTTAAGATTTCCCTATCATAGTTTCAATTATTATAAAAAATTGTAAAATCAGGATATTTCTTCTTAAGCCTGCCACATGCTACAGCAGGGGTGGCGAACAAGTTAGGTACAAAGAGCCAAAATTTTCAACCATAACCCTCAAAGAGCCACACGACGCACTGACTTGCCAAGACAGACACCAACAGCAAGCATTGTACTTCTGTTCATTTCAAGATAAGTGTCCACCCTCAACACACACATCAAATGCAGCTTAGCCAGAGTTAACACAGCACCTACCCCAGAGGTCAGATACCCCCCACATACACACATAAACACACACAGGCATCTCTTCCTCTCTCTCTTTCTCTCACTCTGTCAAACACACACACACACACACACACACACACATTTGCTCTTTATCAATCAATCAATCAATCAAACTTTATTTCTATAGCACCTTCTAACAACCCAGGCTGCCCAAAGTGCTGTACAACATTAAAAAACACGATTAAAAACAATAAACTTCATACAAATCAACAACCCCTCCCCGAACCGCCACCTTAACGTGGTGGAGGGGTTTGAGCACCCGAATGATCCTGGGAGCTATGTTGTCGGGGGCTTCATGCCCCTGGTAGGGTCACCCATGGCAAACAGGTCCTCGGAGACGGGTCTGACTAAGAGCGGTTCAGAAGCCCATCATAAATAGAGAAACAACGAGGCCAGTTACGTCGCCCGGACTGGCGTTACCGGGGCCCCACCCTGGAGCCAGGCCTGGGGTGGGTGCTCGGCAGCGAGCGCCTGGTGGCCGGACCTTTCCCCACGGGGCCCGGTCGGGCCCAGCCCGAAGGAACGACGTGGGGCCGTCCTCCCGTGGACCCACCACCTGCGGGAGGAGCCATGAGGGGCGGGTGCGGAGAGATGCGGGCGGCAGTCGAAGGCGGGGACCTCGACGACCGGATCTCCGGACATGGAGACTAGCTCTGGGGACGTGGAATGTCACCTCGCTGGGGGGAAGGAGCCTGAGCTTGTGCGGGAGTTTGAGCGTTACCGGCTAGATATAGTCGGCCTCACCTCCACGCACAGCTTGGGCTCTGGAACCCAACTTCTTGAGAGGGGTTGGACTCTCCATTTCTCTGGCGTTGCCCACGGGGAGCGGCGGCGAGCTGGTGTGGGCTTGCTCATTGCCCCACAGCTCAGCCGCTGCGTGTTGGGGTTCACTCCGGTGAACGAGAGGGTCGCGTCCCTGCGCCTTCGGGTCGGGGACAGGTCTCTCACTGTTGTGTCGGCCTACGGGCCAAACAGCAGTGCAGAGTACCCGGCCTTCTTGGAGTCCCTGGGAGGGGTACTAGATAGTGCACCAACCGGGGACTCCGTTGTTCTCCTGGGGGACTTCAACCCCCATGTAGGTAACGACAGTGACACTTGGAGGGGCGTGATTGGGAGGAACGGCCTCCCCGATCTGAACCCGAGTGGTGTTTTGTTATTGGACTTCTGTGCTAGTCACAGCTTGTCCATAACGAACACCATGTTCGAGCACAAGGGTGTCCATCGGTGCACGTGGCACCAGGACACTCTAGGTCGGAGGTCGATGATCGACTTTGTTGTCGTGTCATCTGACCTCCGACCGCGTGTCTTGGACACTCGGGTGAAGAGAGGGGCTGAGCTGTCAACTGATCACCACCTGGTGGTGAGTTGGATCCGCTGGCGGAGGAGGAAGCCGGACAGACCTGGCAGGCCCAAGCGCATTGTGAGGGTCTGCTGGGAACGTCTGGCGGAGCCCTCTGTCAGGGGGGTGTTCAACTCCCACCTCCGGGAGAGCTTCTCCCTGATCCCGGGGGAGGTTGGAGACATGGACTCCGAGTGGGCCATGTTCTCCACCTCTATTGTCGATGCGGCTGCTCGTAGCTGTGGTCGTAAGGTCTGTGGTGCTTGTCGCGGCGGCAATCCCCGAACCCGGTGGTGAACACCGGAAGTAAGGGATGCCGTCAAGCTGAAGAAGGAGTCCTATCGAGCCTTGTTGGCTCGTGGGACTCCTGAGGCAGCTGATGAGTACCGGCGGGCCAAGCGTGCCGCGGCTCGGGCAGTCACAGAGGCAAAAACTCGGGGTTGGGAGGAGTTCGGGGAGGCCATGGAGGAGGACTATCGGACGGCCTCAAAGAGATTCTGGCAAACCGTCCGACGCCTCAGGAGGGGGAAGCAGTGCTTCACCAACACTGTTTACAGTGCGGGTGGAGAGCTGCTGACTTTGACTGGGGATGTTGTCGGGCGGTGGAAGGAATACTTTGTTCTTCCGAGGAGGAAGCAGAAACTGGGGACCCAGAGGCGGACTCGTCCATCACCCTGGCTGAAGTCACTGAGGTGGTTGGCAAGCTCCTCGGTGGCAAGGCTCCGGGGGTGGACGAGATCCGTCCTGAGTACCTCAAGTCTCTGGATGTTGTGGGGCTGTCTTGGCTGACACGTCTCTGCAACATCGCGTGGCGGTCGGGGACAGTGCCTGTGGAATGGCAGACCGGGGTGGTGGTCCCTCTGTATAAGAAGGGGGACCGGAGGGTGTGTTCCAATTACAGGGGAATCACACTCCTCAGCCTTCCCAGTAAGGTCTATTCCAGGGTACTGGAGAGGAGAATTCGACCGATAGTCGAACCTCGGATTCAGGAGGAGCAGTGTGGTTTTCGTCCTGGTCGTGGAACACTGGACCAGCTCTATACTCTCCATCGGGTCCTCGAGGGCTCATGGGAGTATGCCCAACCAGTCCACATGTGTTTTGTGGATCTGGAGAAGGCATTCGACCGTGTCCCTCGTGGTGTCCTTTGGGGGGTGCTCTGGGAGTATGGGGTCCGGGGCTCTTTGCTAAGGGCTGTCCGGTCCCTGTATGACCGGAGCAGGAGCTGTGTTCGCATTGCCGGCAGTAAGTCAGACCTGTTCCCAGTGCATGTTGGACTCCGCCAGGGCTGCCCTTTGTCACCGGTTCTGTTCATTATATTTATGGACGCACGCATGCGAGGAGTATAAAAGAGGCATCCTCCATTTTAACTACAGCAATGGAGTCTGTAAATGAATGGCTGCTTAAATCTTGTCTGTTGCTAAATACTAAAAAAACTGTTTGTATGATGTTTACAAAGCAGCCACAAGATTTAAAACATTCAGGAGTGTTCTTGAGAGGAGAAGAATTACAAATTGTAACCGAATTTAAGTACCTTGGTGTCACACATGACTCTACTTTATGTTTTAAGAATCATGTTAAAAGAATTGCCAAAATAGTTAAATTCAATCTCCTAAATTTTAAGCAAATCAGGCCATTTATAACCCTTGATGCTGCCAGAGTGTTTCTCCACTCAATGATATTATCTCACATTGAATACTGTATCACAAGTTGGTCTTTAACAAATTTAAATACACTCAAAATAATGGAATCACTCTACAAAAAATCCCTAAAGGTCTTTGATAGGAAACCGCTTTCTTTCCATGTTTGTAATATTTTAAAAAAGCATAATCTTTTTAGTTTTGATCATTTTAAACATTTTAAATATGCATGTTTTATATACAAAGTGCTACATGGATTAGCCCCGCCTCCCATGTCAGACCTTTTCAAAACAAAAAACACCCGAAGCATGAGGACCAGGGCCTCGTCCAGAGGAGACTGTGAGGTGCCCTATAGAAAAACTGCCTTTGGACAAAATGCTCTTTCTGTGAAGGCGAGTAAGATCTGGAACGGCATTCCACTTCAAATAAGAGAGTGCTCCACATTATCCACTTTTAAAACTCAACTCAAACTCTGGCTGAAATCAAATCAGTCATGTGATCACTAATCAATACATGGACCTCCCTTCTTACTTTTCTTACCTTTTTTTTTTTTTTACTCTACTTCTCACTTTTTAACTCTTGTATATTGTACTAATGTGATGTATTTGTTGTACTTTTTACCTGCCTGGGGACTGCGGATGTAAATTAGCTCTGTAGCTATAATCCGGCATATTTACATTTGTTTACAACAGATGTTCATTAATGTGCATTGTCCCTATCAAATAAATAAATAAAATAAAATAAAAAAAATGGACAGAATTTCTAGGCGCAGCCAGGGGCCGGAGGGGGCCTGGTTTGGGAACCACAGGATTTCATCTCTGCTGTTTGCAGATGATGTTGTCTTGATGGCTTCTTCGAGCCAGGACCTGCAGTAGGCACTGGGGCGGTTTGCAGCCGAGTGTGAAGCGGCTGGGATGAGAATCAGCTCCTCCAAATCCGAGGCCATGGTTCTCGACCGGAAAAAGGTGGTTTGCTCTCTCCGGGTGGGTGGTGAGTCTCTGCCCCAAGTGGAGGAGTTCAAGTATCTCGGGGTCTTGTTCACGAGTGAGGAAAGGATGGAGCGGGAGATTGACAGGCGGATCGGTGCAGCGTCTGCAGTGATGCGGTCGCTGTATCGATCCGTTGTGGTAAAGAAGGAGCTGAGCCGGAAGGCGAAGCTCTCGATTTACCGGTCAATCTATGTTCCTACCCTTACCTATGGTCATGAGCTCTGGGTAATGACCGAAAGGACAAGATCGCGGATACAAGCGGCTGAAATGGGCTTCCTCCGCAGAGTGGCCGGGCGCACCCTTAGGGATAGGGTGAGGAGCTCGGTCACACGGGAGGAGCTCGGAGTAGAGCCGCTGCTCCTACACGTTGAGAGGAACCAGCTGAGGTGGCTCGGGCATCTACTCAGGATGCCTCCTGGACGCCTCCCTAGGGAGGTGTTCTGGGCATGTCCCACCGGGAGGAGGCCCCGGGGAAGACCCAGGACACACTGGAGGGACTATGTCTCTCGGCTGGCCTGGGAACGCCTTGGGGTCCCACCGGAGGAGCTGGAGGACGTGTCCGGGGTGAGGGAAGTCTGGGAGTCCCTGCTTAGACTGCTGCCCCCACGACCCGGCCCCGGATAAGCGGAAGAAAATGGATGGATGGATGGACAAATCAACAAAGCATATTACATCATTGAAATAAAGAGTCACAGGGCCACTAAGTGCTGAAAGCTATTCTAAATAAATATGTTTTCAGTTTGGCTTTAAACAGAGGCAGGTCAGAGATGGAACGCAACTCTGTGGGCAATGAGTTCCAGAGTTTTGGACCCGCCACTGCAAAAGATTGATCGCCCCGCTGTTTGCACCAGGATTGGGGGACCTCCAGCAGATGTTGCCCAGCAGATCGTAGAACTCTGCTGGGTTGGTGAGGGGTCAAAATGTCACACAGATAAGAAGGTGCAAGGCCATTTAGTGCATTAAAAACAAACATTACAATTTTAAAATGAATTCTGAAGTGGACAGGGAGCCAGTGCAAAGAGTACAGGACAGGGGTGATGTGATCATGTTTGCGACTGTTCGTGAGGAGGCGAGCTGCAGCATTTTGCACAAGCTGTAAGTGGTGAAGTCCAGCTTGGTTGATCCCTGCCTAGAGAGCGTTGCAATAGTCTATGCGGGAGCTGACAAAGGCGTGGATGGCTTTCTCCAGGTCACCACGGCTCAGGAAAGGTTTCACTTTCGCCAGGAGGCGGAGCTGAAAAAAGCTTGCTCTGACCACAGAGTCTATTTGTTTGTCAAATTTTAAATCACTGTCCAATTTCACCCCAAAGTTTTTGACAACATGATTAAAATGATGGGGGCCCAAAGCAATAAGACCAGGAGCTGAGACACTGGGCAAGCTAGATGTTCCAAACACAATGTATTCAGTTTTGTCCTCATTCAAGCAGAGGAAATTCTGAGACAGCCACAGTTTGATATCATCTAGACATCTATGGATGGAATCCAGACTGTCGGGGGAATCAGGAACAACTGGCAGGTAGATTTGTAAATCATCTGCATACAGATGGAAGGACACATTGTGATTTGAAATAACAGCACCTAAGGGCAACATGTATAGAGAAAATAAAACGGGGCCCAAAATGGATCCCTGTGGCACACCAGACAACAGAGGGGCTGAGGAGGAGGAGGAGAGGTCACCAGTCAAAACTTTATGTTCATCTCTGTCTCTCTCTGACACACACAACTACTGAACACACTTCAGAAACACATGTAGGGCCTGTATAATGTAAACTGATGGAATATTTTTATTTTATTTTTTAAATTATTTTAAGCTATTTATATATTATCTTGTTTTATTGCATGTACCATTATCCTTCTGTTCTTTAACTGCGGTGCAATACTGGAATTTCCCCACTGTGGGACTAATAAAGGCTTATCTTATCTTATCTTATTAAAATATTAACACAAGCATAAGTCAGGTGTTCTTTCCAAACCACATCACAGATTTTCTTACCTTGTTGGAGTGATGGGATGATAATCTCAGTGGGATTTTTTTAATTATCTGGAGCCAAGGTTTCCATTACATCCACAAAACACTGTTTTAAAAACTCTCCTTTGTTGTACTTTTTTTTTTTTTAGCACGGGCAATCTTCCACGCCACTTTATAGGATGCAAGTGTCAGTTTCTCCATGCTTGTTCAATTGCTGAAACATTTGAGACTGTCTTTTTACCTGGTTTTTCAAGGTGCTCAGTTTATGCTTGCGTAGTTCAGAACCTTTGGGGAATTCCTTGTCCATATTAGCCTGGAGAGAGCTAAAATGATGCTGAAGATTTGAAGCCTTGAAATGTGATATTGTAGTATTGCAGATTAAACAGAGTGATGTGCCATTCCGTTCAATAAAAAAGTAAGCATCTTCCCGTTCTTCCAGAAATGTGCTGTGTTCATCCTCATATTTTCGTTTAGTTTTGCATTTTGCCATTTTGACTCGAAGGTAACAGTCTGCATGCGCATGAAATGTTTACTTATTTTCCCGGCATTAGACGTAACCCGCGCAGATGACGAGCGGTCACATGTCAGACGCAGCGTAAAAAAAGCTGATAAATCAGTTTTTATATATTGTTTATTATTTGTTTTAATAAGCCCTGGTGGATTTGAATGTGTTTTAAGAGAGAAAAAAATAAGTGAAACATGAGACAATGCAAAGAGCTGAAATATATATAAAAATATTATACGAGGCAAAGAGCCGCATTCCTATTGGCAGAGAGCCGCATGCAGCTCGAGAGCCGCGTGTTCGCCACCCCTGTGCTACAGGATAATTTGCCCGATTTAGGATCCGATTTGTTTCTCCCCGACTTTAGGGATGCGTGACCCGACTTTGGATCCTTGTTATTCCTTGCTATTTTTACTCAGCTGCGCTCTTTGTGTCAGTACATCTCTGAGCTGCTCATTTATGTAACCAAAAAACAATAAAAGCCAATAAAAAAGAGCATCAGGGGCAGACGGAAATGCAACATACAAACACAGGAAACAACTTTAGTACTCAACTCTTGTTGTAAAGTTGTCAAGACTGCAGAACTCTAATCCATATTATCCATTAGAATTTGTCCTCCCAGGACAGAAAACAGCAATATTAATCCAGTTTGTAGCGTTCTTTAAAAAGTAAAATATCAAGAGTTGATCCTCACGTGGAATTCACGCAAAGCGGATCCTGATGAAGTTGATGCTACATTAAACATGACTCTATTGCCTGTGTAGTATACCAACCTTCTGTGCATTAAAAGCATTTATTTGAACTATAGCACCAAATTTCACAAATAATAATAATTCAGGTTTGACTTGCATCCAAACTAGAAGTGCAGTGGTCTGATCTTTTGAACAGATGAGTCGTTTTGCTGTAGACAGAAAACATTTGATGTGAGTGCTCTAGCTTTGTTAGCTAATTTTTTAGCCTGTAGTGCATGATCTCATCTCTGCAGTCTTGAGATTTAAAATCGTATACAATTTTCCTCACGTTTAAAGGTCATTTAAGACTTGACCTAATAATACCCTAAGTTGCATACAGAATATTTTCCAGAAATGAGTCTGAATTCTGTTAAAGGTAATGAATATGTGTGTGTCCCAGTTTCCGACGGTGCTGTTCAAAGGCCGTGTGACCCTGTGTGAGGCTCTGTGCTGTGAGGTCCTGAAGTGTTGCGTCTCTAAGCTGGCTTTGCTGAGAGCTGAGTCGTCCGCTCTCCTCTACCTGCTCATGAAGAACAACTACGAGTACACGAAGAGGAAGACCTTCCTCCGCACGCACCTGCAGGTGGGGCCTTTCTAGACACACTACAGTGTTATGTGTTATCTGACTACTTTTCAGTATCTGGATCACTCATCAAAATGGCTACATTTTTTATCTCTCATTTTAAAAGGGCCTGTACCTGATTTTAAATTTGATGGTTGGTGATTTTTTTACACACTGCGAGAGGAACACGTTTGAGTGTGAACTGTAGCCCGGCCCACTTGGTCTTTTCTGCCACAGTGATATTGCTTCATTATCTACATTTACAATACATCTGCATAAAATAAAGGCCATTTATCTCAGCCTAAATAAAATTTTATGTAATTTTTTATCACATATACACATATATATACAATATATTACTATTAGACGACTGAAAATATGCAGTCTATTGACTTTCTCCTCATCCCTTCAGATCATCATTGCAGTGAGCCAGCTGATATCAGATGTGGCCCTCACCGGCAGTTCACGTTTCCAGGAGTCTTTATCCATCATCAACAACTTTGCAAATAGTGACAAGGCCATGAAGGTACAATAGTCGCTCACTAGGCGTATAACATGAAAAGACATTTTATGTTTATCCATTTCCTTTGAATTAGCTTTGAACACATTTTTTTTTTGGCTTTAAATTCATGTACATATATAAATGGAAAGCATGTAACACAGTGTCTCTTTCAGTTTGATTAAGTTGATCGTACATTGTTTACACCCACTGCTACCAACAGTTGGACGTCAAGCTGTTTTTTAGCAGCATAGTTATTGTCAACATGGCTCTAATAGACAGATTATTCATTGTGAAGGTTCTGAGTGTTGACATCAACATAAATAGTTCATATCCTGAGATGGTCATCAAAGTGCTACTTTTACAATATATCTCTACTGGGACAAAAACATTTTACTTTATTACATTGAAAAAAAAACCTATAGATTAGATTATTTTAAAACAGTTGATTTAGTAGAAACTTGACGAAGAACTGTACAGACTCTACTGGTCCCAATAGCTTTTTCCAATTTGCCATACAATCTGGTGAAACCTGCATCTAAGCGTTTTATCTTTTGGATGCATAACTCTTTGTGGTGTGCAGTCTACAGCGTTCCCGTCGGAGGTGAAGGGCCTAACCAAACGTATCCGCACTGTGCTGATGGCCACGGCTCAGATGAAGGAGCACGAAAAGGACCCAGAAATGCTCCTGGACCTGCAGTACAGCCTGGCCCGCTCCTATGCCAGCACACCCGAGCTCCGGAGGACCTGGTTAGACAGCATGGCCCGGGCACACCTCAAGAACGGAGACCTGTCTGAGGTAACAACTCATGATGGCAGCGTAGTTTTAGTGTCATTTATGGTCAGCTTGGTCCTCTGCAGCAATTTAGAAGATAAACATCATGAGTCAGGCCTGGACAGGTTTGACAATATATTAATTAGTGCAACAACAAAAAATTCCCTTGGTGCAACCATGGCCTGTAGTGACAAGGAATTGTTTCTTATTAAGTTAGTCAGTTACTGACAAGTAGTTTTCAGCTTCAGATAATACTGCAGGATTAATGGTCACAGACTGGAGCATTAAACAAATTACTAATTACGTTACGCACGCAGCGCGCACACAGCAAAGAGCAGGAGAGAGCGATTAGATCGTGACACAGGGCAGTGAAGAAGAAACACTTTCGCTAAAGAGACACTATGGAAAACATTTTAACAGGGATGAAAAGAAAGGCGGATATAGACGGAGGTAAAGTCACACGAAAAGTAAGACGAGGAAGTCTGATGAAGCGTATTTAGCACTTGGCTTCACCGTGACTCCACTGGGACACGTGGACAGACCGGTATCTGCTGTGGCAGCGGACAGTATGAAGCCAAATAAGTTAAAGCGCCACCTCATTACACCTCAGTCACGCTGATAAGATGCTGGAGTTTTTTCAGCATAAACGTGCCAAATATTAACAACAATCATTTGTAAATGTCACTTAAAGCAGCAAGCACTGAGCATCATATAAGGTGGCGTACCAAATTGCTAAATTACTTTTTTAATTTGATATTAATTTAATTTTAATGTATTATTTGGGTATTTATTTAATTTTAATTTATTCATTTGATGTTTATTTAATTTTATTTATTTGATATTTAATTATCAATTAAATATCATCAATTATTTTATTTTCAAATATTATCAATTATTTAATTAAATTTCATTATATCATTTCATTTCTTTTATTTATTTTTTTTTGGGGGGGGGCGCGAAATTTTTTCTTCTTTATAGGGGGGGCATGATAGAAAATAATTGAGAAGCACTGCTTCTCAATTACACACACACTTCCTCCAGCTCCTCTGGGGGGATCCCGAGTCGTTCCCAGGCCAGCTGAGGGACAAAGTTCCCCTAGCGTGTTCTATGTCTTCCCTGGGGCCTCCTCCTGTTGGGACATGCCCAAAACACTTCCCCAGAGAGGTATTCAGGAGGGATAAAGATAACCAATGTGTTTTTTTAGAACAACTTTAGAAGCTTTATGCTTTGTTGATGCGTTGACCACCCTGGTTGGACTACTGACCCCTGAGAAGCAGAACTTCTCTGCAACAAACTTCTTTTTTTTTATCGCTGTTGTGCTTTTAAAGACCATTTTCCATTACAAAGGGCACTTTAGCTAGAAACTTTATTTTAAGACCTCTTAGGTTTATTGTGTTTGTCAAGATTTACGACTTATGTGGTGCCAGACTCTCAATGTCTTAGTCAATTGTATTTTATTTTTCATGTACATTTTATGTTGTGTAATTTATTTTTATTTTTAATATCCTTGTTTCTCCATCTCTTTACAGGCTGCTATGTGCTATGTCCACATTGCTGCACTGGTCGCAGAATACCTGCACAGAAAAAGTAAGGGATTATTTTTGAACGTTATGCACTGTTAATATATACAATGAAATTGTTTAAAACATGCACTAGGTAGTAATCAAGATGTCAACCAAGAATTTCAAAAATTATTTGCATGCGCCTAACTGCCATTGTACCGTTCAGTTAGATTGTTGTCTAATGCATTACAAATGCTAAGCTCTGCCTGACAGACCAGGAAACATGGTAAATCCCCAGTGGTAAGACATAACAAAAGCAAACATACAATTACTGCTGTGTGCACACGCACGGTCGTTAGAGGTGTTCTCTTATGCAAAAAGACAAAAATGAGTGAGCAGGTGTCTTCAGTATATACAAACCACTTTAGCTTTTTGAGCACAATTTATTTCCTATAACAATAAATATTATGTCTTAAAGAAGATATTTTATGCACACTTGACATTTTGGAGCTTTGTATCACGTTGTAACGTTGTTCCCTCATAAAAAAACATGCCTGATTTGATGTGCAGTAGTGACAGTATAAATAACAGTTTTTCCCTCTGTCTACCAGAGCTGTTCCCCAGTGGGCTGGCAGCCTTTAAGAAGATCACTTTTAATATTGACGAGGAGGCAGCTATGAAGGAAGACACTGGAATGCAAGACGTCTATTACTCTGAAGTAAGCTTTTTGTTCACTGTATACACGTTTATACTTAAGCATGTTGTTACATCCGAACTGACATCCAACCTAACCCCATTTCAGGAAGTGTTGGTGGAACATCTGGAGGTGTGTGTGGAGGCCCTGTGGAAAGCCGAACGTTATGAACTCATTACACACATTGCCAGGCTCGTCATTCCCATTTATGAGAAGCGACATGACTATGAGGTATAGTACAGGAGCAACAAGAAAGGATTATATTTGTTGTGAGGGCCTATATTACGCTATTTTCTGTTCTGTTATAATGTTGTTTCCTCATTAAACCATACCTGGAGTTGTTTCATTCACACCCTGCATATTGAGGCTGTGTTTTTCTTCCATACTAAAAACACACTCCATTTTCTAATGTCATGTGGTAATACACGAAGTGCTCCATTGTGTTTTAAACTCCACATTTACTATAATCATTTGGATCTTTTCATCCCTGGAATTGCCAGTTTTTACGAAACAAACGTTAAAATGTGGCTGTTAACTTGAAAATTATCTTTTCATGACATCACAAATATTACTCAAACATGTGTGAATGAAAGAAAACACAAGTCCAGGCATGTTAACAACATTACAACATGACTTAAAGCTCACAAGAATATGTTTTGTGTAATATAGGCACTTTAAGAGCTCAACGTTGTGTTTGAGTGATTAATGCATGTTTGAGTAATCTCTCTTCTGCATTCAAGACATCATTGCTATTGAGTATAACTTTGTTAATTTTTTCCAGAAACTGAGTCGCCTGTATGACACACTCCACCGAGCATACAATAAGATCATGGAGGTGATCCAGTCCGGGCGCAGGCTGCTGGGGACCTACTTCAGAGTGGCCTTCTATGGACAGGTACAGGCTATAAGTTGGTTTACTAATATTCAAGGTTTTGCTCTTAGCTAATGTCATTTCTCATTTTGTCACAGGGTTTTTTCGAAGAGGAAGACGGCAAAGAATACATTTACAAAGAGCCAAAGTTGACAGGTTTGTCCGAGATCTCCCAGAGGCTTCTTATGCTGTACGGCGAGAAGTTTGGGCCTGAAAACGTCAAGATCATTCAGGACTCAAATAAGGTGCACAAATAATGAAAAAGTATGAATTAATAATATAATAATAATAATTATTAGAATATTTAGGGGTGGGACAAGGCTCAAGTATGCATCCATGAGAACAAGACAAGATAAGATTTTACGTTTTAGTTCACTATTTTGAGCTCACAGTTTTTTTTGTTTTATACTTTTGCTGTCATTGTTGCATTGTTTTTGCATCTACAGTTGAAACCAGAAGTTTACATACACTATATAAAAAGATACACTTAAAAAAAAACAAAAAAAAAACTCTTTTTTTTCCCTCACTGTCTGACATGAAAAGACATCAGACTAAACTTTTCCTGTTTTAGGTCAATTAGAATTACCAAAATCATTTCTATTTGCTAAATGCCAGAATAATGAGACAATAAGACAATTTTTCATTACTTTCTTCAAAGTCAGAAGTTTATGTATAGTAAGATTAGTATGGATTTAAACAATTTGGGAAAACCCGTATGGTAATGTCATGCCTTTGGAAGCTTCCGGTAGGTTTATTGACAACATCTGAGGTAAATGGAAGCATGCCTGTGGATGTATTTCAAGGCACACCTGAAACACTCTGCTTTTTTGTGTAAAATCATGGGAAAGTCAAAAGAAATCAACCAAGATACCAGGAAGAGAATTGTGGACTTGCACAAGTCTCGTTCATGCATTTTGCAGATGCCTAAAGGTGCCATGTTCATTTGTTCATACAATTATATACAATTATATTATAAGTATAAACACAATGGGAATGTCCGTCTATCATACAGCTCAGGAAGGAAACGGGTTCTGTGTCCCAGAGATGAATGTGCTTTGGTCTGAAATGTGCATATCAACCCAACCAAACCAAAGAACAAAAGCGAAAGACCTTGTGAAGATGCTGGCTGAAACTGGTAAGAGAGTGTGTCATTGTCCACAGTGAAAGGAGTACTGTACCTGCTACTGTGGCTGAAAGGACAGTCTGCCAGTAAGAAGCCATTACTCCAAAAGAAACCTAAAGAAGACAGATTACACTTTGCAAATGCACATAGGGACAAAGATCTTAATTTTTAGACACATGTCCTGTGGCCAGACAAAGCTAAACTGTTTGCGTAAAATGAGCATTGCTACTTTTGAAGGAAAAAAGGGGAAACTTGCCTGAGAACACCATCCCAACTGTGAAATACTGGGGTTGCAGCATCATGTCGTGGGGTTTTGCTACAGGAGGGACTGGTGCACTTCATAAAATAGATGGTATTATGAAGAAAGAACATTAGGTGGAAATACTGAAGCAACATCTCAAAACATCAGCCAGGAAGTTAAAGCTTAGACACAAATGGGTCTTCTAAGTTAGCAATGACCCAAAGCATACTGCCAAACAGTTTACAAAGTAGCTTAACGATAACAAAGTCAATGTTTTGGAGTGGCCATCACAAAGCCCTGATCTCAATCAATATTGAAAATGTATGGGCCCACCTGAAAAGACATGGGCGAGCACTGCCTTGGCTCAGTTCTACCAGTTCTGTCAGGAGGAATAGGCCAAAATTCCTACCAACTATTGTGCGAAACTTTTGGAAGGATATCCAAAATGTTTGACCCAACAACAGTTTAAAGGCAATGTTACCAAATACCAATGAAATGTATGTATGTTTATATAGTGTGTGTGAATGTCTGGTTTCAACTCTGTCTTTTGTAACTCACCAGCACTGAACCCCTCTTGTCCAAGCCAAATGGAAAAAATAAGATATTTTTCCATGTATGTGCACAGTCTTGTTGCAATTTTATCTAGAGAGAGCTTGTGGCAATATGTTTCTTCCTACAAATCTTATATATTGGTAACAAATTTGGAGCCATCCTCAACTTTCACCGATCTTGGTGACACAAACAATAAAACCAACATAACTTAGCATATATTTCAGCATATCGTTTTATATCTATTCAAGACCAGAGCAGCGTAATGGCATTATTGACTTAAAAAATAATAAATAAATAATAAATAAATAAATTTTAAAATACTGATACTTTGTTGTGGGTCAATTTACAGACAAGAATGTTACAAGGAAGGAATATTTTAGTATGCCTTGAATAGGCGTAAAATATAATGACATACTACTTCCTTCTATTAACCTTAGCAATTCTCTTCAGCCTGCAGGTAAGCATTAACCTTAGCACAAAAACATGTTCAATTTAGTAAGTTCACATAATTGTTTTAATGTTTTTTTGCATATAGTTTATTCAGTACCAATTAACACCAGATTATTCCAACTTCAAAGAAGATATGGTCAGCAAACCCAAAATTGTGTCCCTTATTCCTGTCTAAAACTGGGCAACTTCACAAATAATATTTGCTCAAAAATTGTTTATAGAATTTAGAATCTCATTTATAACTGGACGCAAAATGTATTCTCCAGTATTTTTTGCTTTATTATTGGCTTAAATTTGGATTTGGACAAGAATTTAAGAAAATCTACATGAAAGCTATACTGATCACTTTCCCTAATGGTTAGTTCCTTGAGACTTTATTTGTTTGGAGAAGGATCTCAGATAATTCCCCTTAAAGCCAGTCTTGCGTTAATAAAATCCTGTCTTAGAAATTGTACGATTATCTACTGACAACATAAACCCTTTACCAACAACAAAATAATTACTTAACCAAATTTTCTTCTGTTAGGTCAACACCAAAGAGCTGGACCCCAAGTGCGCGTACGTGCAGGTGACATTTGTGAAGCCGTATTTTGATGAGAAGGAGGCCCCAGAGAAGAAGACGGATTTTGAAAAATGTCACAATATTAATCGCTTTGTATTCGAGACTCCATATACTCTGTCGGGCAAGAAGCATGGAGGGGTGGAGGAGCAGTGCAAGAAGAGGATAGTACTCACAAGTATGTTCCTATGTGAAGAGATAACTTAGTAAGTAATGTTGTAATTCAGATGAAGTGCAAAGGCCTATATAACTTTATGGGAGATTCACTGTTTTTGAAAGAAATATCCAAACTTATGATCCACAAATGCTGAACCATATCATTGTTGGGGATTGGCTCCACAAACTTGCCATATTAATTTTGCCACTTCTTGAAGCTTTTGTGAAAAAAAAAAAAAAAATCACTTGTGTTTATTTATGCTGACAGAGACGATATTGAAGTTGATGTCAGTTTTTGTTTCATGTGCCAGTAATTACAGAGATATTAACCATAAATCAGGTCAGCAAATCTGCAGGTTTTACAACAGAATTCTGATCTGTCTCCAGCTCAGTCTAAGTCTAGTATTTTGTGATGTTTAAATGAATACAAACTACTCTACTATGCATGTGTTTCAGACTGATGAAAAAAGAGGACACTGTTACTATAGCGATGAACAATAAAAAATGAAATATCTCTACTTTTGAATTTTGGAAAGTCCTCAAAATGTCATCATGCTGACACAGCCTTCAACTCTATTATACTCTACTATAGACTCTTGACCCCAACCTTTTATTATATTATATTGTTATTAAATGTGATAGAATATAATGTTACAATATAAAAGTATATATTTTTTGCAATCATCAGGTATTGATATACCCTGCTAATATGCTATTAATACTGTAGCTAATAGTGACTAGCTAAGCACTTAGCTTGAATGAGTCATAGATTATCTGGATATGTGGAAAGATATGAGTATTTGCTTGTTGGGATTTGGTTGTTGTGCTATACTTGTTTTTTGAAAAAATGTGTCCAAAAATGTGTTGCAAAAATACAAGCTCTATTTTTTTAATACTTGAAATTACTTGAAGCTCAAAGTAGAGGACTGGGACTCAACTTGGACTTGTCAATCTTTGACTTGAGACTTGACTTGAGGCCTGAGACTTGAGACTTACTTGACTTAAAAGAATGACTTGGGCCCACCTCTGAAACTGTACTTGTTTGACTTGAATGTATGTTTTGCCTTGCACTAAAGAAGCCACATAACATTACATTTCATCTATTTGCTTTATTATTGTTTTTTGTTTTTTTCTAGCTGGCAGTACCTTCCCATACGTGAAAAAGCGTGTGGAGGTGGTCGGGGAGAGGCAGATGGACCTTAAACCAGTAGACGTGGCCATAGACGAGATGAAGGCCCGCACCGCGGAACTGACCAAACTCTGCTCCAGTCAGGAAGTAGACATGATCCAACTCCAGCTCAAACTGCAGGGTTGCGTGTCAGTCCAGGTAACTCCTCCCAAGTCGCAATACACATATTCAAATGATAGAATAATAGACGGAGCTAGATGACTGAAATGCATATTGTGTGAAATTTACTTTATTGAGCTTTTAAAGTGGGACTAAACACATAAACTCCGCCCCCAGCCACATTTCAAATAGAGCTGCTAAACTGAGCAATGCCTGGAGGAGTAAAGAAGAGATTGAGGGAGGAGGAAGGGCGGGGTCTGGGGGTACAAGGAACAGTGTTATTGGTCTAACCAGGCTGTAATCTGGGCAGTCTCGTGTGATGTCAGCAACTTCTTGAAATGGCAGAGGCCACTAAAGGCAGCACACACAGCATACAGAAATCTGCAAATTTACCTAGTTTGCACTAAAAATGCGAAGTAACACTAGACAATACTATCATACAGTATATACACCAAAGACACAGTTTACTTGCAAAAAACAGTGGATTAAGTGTTTAGTTTCACCTTAACCATGTTATAACTCATATTTTTTTTTACTCATACTTGTATTTCAGTTGATTCATTCATCTATTATTCAAAAAATTCTAACTCTGACCAACCACTAACCACTATGAATGAGGCAAGGCTTCAAGAGGCTTTCAACAAAAAATTCTATTTATTATTAAGTTTTTTTAGAAGGTCAATATTGCAGTTTACAATAATAAACAAAATGTTAAATAATCTTGTGTGTATGTGTAGATTCGTTTAGATTAGTTCACTACAAATTACCTAGAAAAAATGTATTTAAAAATAATATTATTTACAAAAGTAAGTAAAAGTAAGTACAAAGTTAGAAAATATTAGAAAAAATATTTTTTTAAGCAGTCTGTAAAAATACTACTCAAGTTCATTCCTAAAAATTCATTGATATAAAAAATTCTGACCAGTGTCCTGACCTAGTACTGTTCTAAATAACCTTTTGTTGTATGTTTTGGTGTTGGTGTTTGATTATAATGTTTTTAACACAACAGCAGAAAGGAAAGGAGTATAGCATGAGCAAGCTGAAGATATAAGAATGTTTCATAAGTTTAATTTGCTTTTTGTTACACAAATAAGTACACCTTTTCCTTGTACTTTTCTATTTAAATAGTTGTTCTTTAATGAGCTCCTGTGATCAGATAGACTTTAGATCATAGATAACAACAAATGTTTGAAGAGCTTTTGTCTTTGCTTCACAAAGAATTTCTTTAGACGACTACAGCTCACAAAACTACTAGACAGAGGAAATGGTCCTATTAGTAAACACATTAACACAACCTCTGACAATCTAATAAGTAGCTTGTTTTCCACTGAATGCTCTTTAACCCTCTTTCTCCAGGTTAACGCAGGTCCCATGGCGTACGCTAGAGCCTTCCTGGATGACAGTAAATCCAGTCATTCCGGCAACAAGAAGGTCAAAGAGCTCAAGGATATTTTTAGGTGACAGACTTCCTCTATGCCATTATGCCTTATTTTTCAATATGTAAATTAAAGACACTACCTTTTTACTGCCTTAAAACATGAAAAACAGAAGAAGTTTATTTTTAAGGATTTGCAGTGGTCCAAAGTTATTTATGACTTACCTTATGCATTCAGAGCATCCTAATTATTCACCGTGACAAGTTTATAAGCGTATTTCACAACTTTCAGAGGCCCAGAGCGGAGTTTTTCTGACATGGTAATGCTAACAACTAGCATACTAACCATGCACTTCCTGATTATCGGACGCTTTATAATTTAGAGGCAGACAGGACACACAAGTCTTAGGTGTAATCCCAATTCTACCCCTTGGCCCTTTGGCTTAGCCCTTCCCCTTAATTTTGTGCGTTCATCAAAGGTGAAGTGGTGTCCCAATTCTCTTTAGCAGCAAGGGGTAAAGCTAAGGGCCCTACACCCCTTCAACCAGAGCAGATCCAGATACACACCAAGGTGTAGGAGGAGTTTGAAGAAACAAGGAAATGCACTGGCGAAGTAAACTCTGAAATGTCATCAGTAAGCACTTTAATAGCATTTATAAGCTCATAACATTATTGTTAGTATTTTTGTTCACTTTGCACCACTGTTATCTGCTCAAAGTAGAACAGTTATATGTTTCGCATTGTCACATACTCACCAGCATTTGCCACAGCGCAAGGCCCAGTTCACGTGCTGTGCCTTCTTTGCTGTGGAGTTACAAACTTTAGTTCAGCAATAGACCCGGGACAATTACAAATAGTATTTTATTTCACATTCATGGATATCATTGTCGTGAGCTGATTCTCAGGGATTTAAGGACCACAGTACGAGGACTGCTTCTCTCCGGCCTGCTTTGAGTGGTGCAAGAGCCCTGAGGGAGAGGACTGTGCGGGGGTATGGTCGCTTCCCCCCCAGTGTTGAGCCGCAGAGAGCAGGCAGAGCAGCAGTCTGAGTGAGCTGGCTTCACATGGAGACAGCTTCTCTTTCCCCGCTGTGGGGTCGTAGTGAGCATGGTCAGCGGTGCGAGAAACAGTGCAGCAGAATGAAATGCATCGATGAAGGCGATATGAAAATAGATGATATAGAATGATAAATTTGCTGCGCAAATATTTGTAAGCACGTTTATCAAAATAAAAGCATCCTATAACTACAATATCAGTCTGTCACAGTTCATAAGCATCATTACTAAACAATACAGTAGCCTAATCATTAGAGTGTGTTCTCAATCAGCTTGCAAAATGTCATATTGCTTACTTAGCCTATAATGTCTAATAGGCCATATTATTATTTATTAATAAATTATGTTTATTAAATATAGTCCCTGTAATATAGAGGCCTATATAATACTAATACTAACAACAATAATAATAATAATAATAATAATGTTGTTATTATTATCACTATTAATAGTAATGATAATAGTATTACAGCCTAAGGTATAATCATGTAATATATAGGCGAATAATATATTACAGTATACTATGTTGTTATAATTGTACTATGATGACCATAAAAGCCTAATCAATTAGACATATTCATAAATAACACTGGACCAAGGGAAAGGGGTTGGGGTACCAAAGAGAATTGGGGCAAGAAAAATGTTGCTCAAATACATGGGGAAAAAATCAGGTACGGGGCCTTTAAGTTAGAAGTACATGTGATGCTTAACATTGTGTTTTTCAAAATTTTCAGGCGCTTTGTGGAGGCCTGCAGTGTGGCTCTAGATATAAATGAACGTCTGATTAAAGAGGACCAGTTTGAGTACCACGAGGGCCTCAAGTCTAACTTTAAAGAGATGGTCAAAGAGCTGTCAGAAATCATCCATGAACAGGTAACAGCAGCACTTAAAATACAATGATATACATCTATTAGTGGGCTATAATCCTGCCATTGATTACTGTATTATACTGAATTCCTTCTACTTGTATCTTTACTTGTGTTGTTGTTTTTTACCCATTATACTAACTCACCTTTGGACCCAATTCCTATAGTTTAGTGAAAATTTAAATAATGGGTTACTATAGCACAAAACACTAAGAGACATTTCAGTATTGGTGCTCGAGCTTGATTAAACAATTTTCAGCTGATCAGTGGCGCTAAATAGTGATCGTTTTGGAAGTAAATTTCAGACTTTCTGGGGAAAGAAAAAAAAAAAATTAAAAGTTTGGAAGCTTGTCCAGGGTTAATCAGCTATGTGTTAACTAATGACTACAAGACCTATAATTGTATTTAAAATCTGTTTCTGAATCTTTCTAATTCGCTAAGTTATTAAAACATTTCATGGAAAAGTTACATATAGAACCATAGCAGACTTTGAAGTGGGCGGGACTGTTGAGCTCCATAACATTTAGAAATACTTTTCATTATATTGTACATATTACTTTATTGATGAGCATGCTGAACACATTCAAGAAAATGTTTTTTTTTTTTTTTTTCTGCCATCTAAACACCAATAACATATATAGGATCATTATTTTACATTTTATTCATTATAAACCTCAAAATCTCTACATGAAATTTTCAAACACTAGTTTCAAGTAAACACAGGAAAGTGGGCGGGGATAGAGGGTAAGTGAAAACAGAATTTTTCTGAGCACTCAAACCTCAAATGCAGGACAATACTGGTAGAAAAGGTTTCAAATGTAGTCATCTAGATCAGTGGTCCCCAACCACCAGGCCGTGGACCGGTACCGGTCCGTGGTACCAGTCGCAGGTCATGGGTCTTGCAACAAGACAATGACCCAAAACACCCAAGAATGGCTAAGAGGAAAAATATTGGACTATTCTAAGGATATTCTTAGGATATTGGACTATTCTTAGGATTTAGGTCAGGGCCTTCTATGAGCCCTGACCTAAATCCTATTGAGTAACTTTGGAAGGAGCTGAAACATGCTGTCGGGAAAAGGCACCCTTCAAACCTCAGACAACTGGAGCAGTTTGCTCATGAGGAGTGGGCCAAAATACCTGCTGAGAGGTGCAGAAGTCTCACTGACAGTTACAGGAATCGTTTGATTGCTGTGTTTGCCTCAAAAGGTTGTGCACCAAAATATTAAGTTAAGGGTACCATCATTTTTGTCCAGGCCTGTTTCATGAGTTAATTTTTTTCAATAATTCTGTTGAAGCATGGTTGAAAAGCAATGTCTAATTTTCAATGTTTGAATTTGATTGAATTTTTATTTATTATTACTTTTGTCCGGATGGGTACCAACAGTTTTGTTCGTGTGTGTGTGTGTGTATATATATATATATATATATATATATATATATATATATATATATATATATATATATATATATATATATATAGATAGAGAGAGATAGAGAGATAGAGAGATAGAGAGATAGATAGAGAGAGAGACCAAACTTTTGACTGGTCATGTATAACTTAAATCATAAAAGTTAATTAAACAAATCATACAAGTTGCGGGCGTAACAATGGTTAAAAACACGATTGACCGCCATCCGAATCTACTAATCTGGAAATGCAACTAAAATTTAAAGTTGCTGTGTGAAAGTACTGCTGTTTGTCTATACCACTATTATCATCCACGTTTACTAAATAACAGTTTTAATATGTCCTGTCACTTCTTGAGCAGATCTAACTTGAACCTTAGTATGTTTTGCCTTGGTTTCCCAAATATACACGTACAACATGTGCATAAACAAAGGCTTTCCCTTACAACCCTGTACCCACATTTAGAATCACAACATCCGCTTATTGAATAACTGCTTCCTTCTCTCTCCACCTCTTTTTTAATCTCTGTGTCTTCTAACTACTGTGCTGCACCAAGCTGTTATTGAAAGTTGAGATGTTATCTTTGTTTGATGTGATCTTGGGAGGAATGTGCTACACACTTTCTCAAATGTGGCATGGAAATCTAACACTTCACTAATAGTAATCCTTTTGGTTTCTTTTTCAAAACTTGCTGGCCTTTAGCTTTAAGGACAAACAGGTAATACAAGGAAATGCATGTATAAGATGTAATGTTTCAGACTGTGAACCATTGTCTGTTCTAATATACAGCCTATATTTGATATCACAGATCTACCAAGAGGATATGCTCCGCTCGCTGCTCCACAACTCCCTCCAAGTGTTCCGGGTCATTAGTGGCACAAATCTGGGCTGATGTCTGATACGGTCTCATCTACATCCACAGTGTTGTTCTTCAATTACAGTGTAAAAGAATGTACCCCAGCTCCACCTCTGTGCATGAAGGTGTGACTCAGGGTGACACTGCACTTTTTCTGCCTTTATTGACAATGAACATAATAACTCTCGTGGTAAATCATGTAGGATCTATGCAACATACCTCTCGCTGGATTTCAAACTATCATTTGCAACCAGCGTCTTAACAAAGCTACTTATTGTGTTATTTGGCTAAGTTCTGCAAGATCCTGGCTGTCCATGATTATTGCTAAATGAAATGCATTAAAATCTCATGAAGAAATGCGAACAGAAATAAGTTTAGGAGCCTATGGTTTTGCAAATCTCCGTTACATTTATTAGATACACAACCTACAAGCCTAAAATGTTTACAATTGTTCACTCTATTTTCATTCAGTATTAGACAAACAAAACTCCCTTTCCTCACAGGTCAGTCTAGTAAACTATGGAGTCCTGGCTGGCCAGGCAACTAATATTATATTTGATGAATACATTAGACTATAGGTTTCAGAAATGAACACAGTAGAAATAAAAAAAAAATAAAATAAAAAAAAAACATGATAGTGGGATACTATAAGAATTGTTATTGGTATTTTGCTAAACTATCAATGAAAAGCCAAAACATATATGAAATGGTAAGTTTTCATGTATTTTATGTCGAAGAGAAGAGAATTGTCTATTTACAAAGATGGCTTTATATCTTCATAATGTCATTCTCAGTATGATTTCAGTAGCAAAGTGACCCTTCCTGCATTATATTTTCTAGAATCAGTTTAGTTTCTCTTTAGTTTAGATCCTATTCTAAACCACACCAAGCGATTTGTGAGATTTTAATGCATTCATCCCATATCCATCTTGCAAGAATTCCTAGTCATGTGTTTCAACTGTTTGTATTGTAATGCTTTTTGGTTCATTGAATGAGTGTAGCTACTTTCCTATCCCCACGTTTGGCAATGTCTGTGTTATCATGTCATTATAAGTGAACTCTTTTGGCAAATATGTGAGAGAAGACAATGCAATAGCAGTAAGGATTACCATTTTCCGTTTGTGATGTTATAATAAGCAATTGCAGCTGTGCGGACAATAATTTTTAATTAAGAGTGTAGGTGAAGATTTCCTCTCATCTGTGCCTTTTGAGCTCTGCCTTCCAAGTAATGCTGGTTATTCCCAAAACCTCCCAAGTGCTACACTGAAACTAGATGATAGATTTATAATTAACTGTACATAACTGTGCTGTACATGTGTGTCCATGTATGTTTGTATGTATTGTATGTAGTATTTAAATGTAGTATTTAAATTTGTATTTAAATACTACGAAGAGTGTAGTATGTAAGTACTAAGAGTATTTAAATTTGTATTTAAATACTACTATTACTACTACTAAATGGTAGTATTTACTACGAAATACTTAAATACTGCTAATACTCTTGACTCTTCCGTGCACATTAGTTGCAGCAGAGATTCCCCCTTTACTTGCATTTCACGTCAAGGTGCAGCTGCTCTTCCAGCTTAATTTTTAAAGCCCGTTTTCAATAAAATATGGAAAATCTAATGGCCGCCTGTTTATTTTCTGTTCTGTCATTGTATCCATTGCGTGGTTTACTGTAGCTTTTGCCACACGCATAATCAGCTTAATGATTCATTTTAAATGACAGCGATTTCCTGGAGAATGGACGATGCCCCTTCTACGCATGCGTAATAAATGCAGGAGCACATGGGCAACATCCAGGTTCAGAACAGAACCCTTACCCCAAGCACAAAAGGATTACCAGTGTCGCGCTCATTTTCAGGAGGACATGCAGTGCCTTTTATTCTCGTGATACTTCGCGTGTCTGTCCCTGCTCCACGCCCTCTGCTTGGCTTGTGACTCATCGCACGTTCCAGGCAGTCGATACAACTCTCCTTGTCATTTGGATACATGTGTTTCTGTTTCATCGATCTCACTTGCTTAACTACAAAACTGAACTGTTGAAGTAACTGCGTGCGGAGTTGGGGGACAATGTGTGAAAAGGTTCCGTTTATTATTGGCTTTTGCGCTGGCTTTATAATGATTATCCACGCTGACTCAGGTAAACACTTTGTAGTACTGATAGCGTATTGATACAGTAAAGTTCCGTTTTCACATTGTGCAAAATAGTTATAGTGGGCTTTTAGAAATCTTTGAATTATAATTCTTTAATAAAAACTTAGATTATCAAAAATACGCCACTGTTAATTCTTCTTGTATATTTCCGATTGTAAGTAACCTTTTATTTTAATTTGTGAAGTGAAACATTTTTGTGCCAAATTAAACCAATGCTTTAGATCGTGAGGATATAGCGCTCTCATCGCTGAAACCAAGATTTACATTCTCATTGATAATGAGACGGATCCCTCGACATTTCATGCTCAATAAACTGGAGAGTGGCTTCGGTCCATTAGAGCGCTCTTATGCGCTATCAGGACATGGTAGAAGAGAGTGAACGTACCATTATCAAATCAATGTTCTTGTTCATTTTGATAATTTTTAATGCACAGTAGCAATAGAAATGTGTGAGCCATGAGGAAAAACGAAATGTTTCTGGGCTAGTCTGTGTGTTACTGCCCATATACATTCCAGTCTATTTAACCTAGGTCATAAAGACGTCCTTGCATAATTAATCACATGCATATTGAATAGACTAAATATTATAAGTATTATTTTATTTTCCAGTCCACCTCCTTCCTCCACTATCTGCTGAGTGGATCGACGACCTGACTGTCAACCTGTCCTGGTCATGGTCCAAAACTCTGCACCAAGATTGTTTCTGCTTCCAAGTCAAGCGCAATGGGAAAGAGGTATTAAGCAAGTGCCATCTGTAAATACACAAAACCACGCTGAGAGATTAAGTATTCCATTAAGATCCATGATGTAAACCTTTTGTCAGTGTCACATTTATTCATAAAGCACAAACTAGCACAAAATCTTGCAAACAGAAGCACAGAATACAGAAATCTTAGCTAAAAGCATAAGTTGAAGCTCAGCCTCTAACAGGCCAGTTAGAAAAAAATATAGAATGGTCACAAATTACTATATTGAATAGAGGTAGTAGTATCTAGTATAGTGTTGTCATGAGACTGAAATTTCAAACTCAGTTCTGATACTAAGGAATAGACGCAATAGTCAATACTGATTTCAATTGCATGAGGATAATAACAGTAGACAGTAGAATGTGATTTTCAACATTAAATCATAGGACTTTCTGTTGTATTACCATGTGGTGTTATTTATAACTATGTAATCCCTCCGTCGTCCTGGTATGTTCCATAATGGGTATATACAGTTGAAAATAGAAGTTTACATACACTATATAAAAAGACACATACACTTTTTTTTCTCACTGACATGAAATCAGATACAACAATTCCTTTTTTAGGCCAACTAGGATAACCAAAATTATTTATATTTGCTAAATGCCGGAGTAATGTGAGAAGGATTTTTTAAGGCAGTTTTTCTTTACTTTCTATATATTCAGAAGCTTACATACATTTCATTAGTATTTGGTTTCAACTGGACTAGTCTATGTGGTCTGCTACTTGTTCTGTTACAGCTTGTGGTTAAAGTTTCCACACAACCGCTCACCTTCTGAGATGTCCTCAGGTCTGGAGTGGGATGTGTTCAGGAAATGACCCAAAAGACAGAAATTCTGATAGTGTAATGGTATTTATTACAAAAACGGAGTATATGCCAATTACACACAGAAGTCTGGGTATCTCTAAGCCAATGCGAGAAGACCCCCGCACAGAGCAATTCACAAGTATTTATAATCATCTATAGAACACCTCCTTTACATAGTTTGTTTCTCATCCTCTTATCAAGAGATTTTACCATTTACAGAAGTTGGATGTGAACATCTCCATACTGAAATGTGGGCCTGTGAACTCATTCACCTCTATACATTCAGACTATATATTGCTAGAAGATGTACACATGGATCTGGGGAAAAAGACCAGATACCACATATTCCCCCCTTTGAGACTAAAGTTTCGCTATCAATGACAATCAATTAAATACTTAGCTTCTAAGCTATAATGGTGAGGAGGAGCATCACCAGCAGCAGCATTCTTACGCTGGAAAAAGACTCCTTACCGGCTCCGCTGCAGCGGCCATGCTATTTAGCTAAGTAGGCCGTTCCATTCTGGTATAATATAATAATAATATTTTGTTTATTATAGACAGAGGTTAAAGCAACATTATGTGAAAGAGCATATAAATGGTGTAAAACACAAGGGAATACAAGAAAATTATAAAACTCATTCGGCATAACAATAATTATGTTGATTATATAAAAAACCCAACTGACAGTCCTTTCCTTAGGTATCGCAGCTCTATCATGACGTCTTAATTCTCCACTGTCCATTGAGCTTTGTTTCATTTTGTTCATTCCATTGTCCATTTTGTCCATTCTAACACCACTCCCCATTGGTGTCTTGAAAAAACAAAAACACCAACGAGTATCTTGGAATCCAAATACAATCAAACACATAAACCTTATAAAAACATAAATATATAGTAGAAAGAGCACACATATAATAATAATGTGAGTTAAAAGAAACAAAATGGTTGAATGTAACAGATGTGAAAAATTATGTGAAGTATGTAAAATATATGAAATGTGTGTGATATATGTGAAATTGAAGTAGTCCCCCCTTGCACCAAAATTACACTTTTAAGTGGTCAGGAATTTCAGCGCAAAGATCAGTCCAGTTGAGTTTGTCATGTCTGCTGATGTCTCGTCCATGTCAGCCCAGTCATATTATTCAACTAACGTAGTATCAGTTGTTATTGTCATAGTCTCAACAGTCCTTGTAACAGGTGACGTTTCAGTCGTGGTATTACCTACAATACATATAAATTTATATAAATTTCTCTTCTAGATTCACGGTTCTCTCATTAATCATAGTCGTCAAAATAGATTTCACATGCAACACAGCTTTCAAAATAGATTTTGCACAGCATAGTACAGTAATAGTTCTGTTGGCATTTCCGCTCCTGTTGTAAGTAACTCATATGGCGTCATATGCAAATCACGCAATTCACTTAAGCAACAAACCATTAAAGCCAACGGAAACCCAATTCAAACCGATATGCTGACAGATTTTAGCAATGCGATTGTTCAAAACTCCATTCATTCTCTTGCAAATGCCCTGACTTTCTGGGTGATAAACTGATCATTGTTTAATGCCTAATTTTTGTCGAACTGTTTTATCACATTCTTTCCCATTAAAAGATGAAATTCTATTCTTCTCGGCACAAAAAATTGGCAAGAGAGTCTTGTCTCCCATCCTCTTATCAGGAGATTTTAGACATTTACAGAAGTTGGATACGTATACATCTCTATACTGGAATGTGGGCCTGTGAACTCATTAACTTCTATACATGATGTACATATGGATCTGTGGAAGAAGACCAGATACCACAAGCTCAACATTATCCTGAAGCTATTCAGTAAAGGTTCACTTATGTCCTGTGATTGTGACTTTTTTAGTATCTTACTGAGTACTTACTAAGTACTCTTACTTAGTACTTACTGAAATGAGTATCTAATTTCGATACTAGTTTGAGTAACGATTAATATCTGATTTTATTTTCCTAATTTTTTGACAGCCCTAATCTATTTGTAGTATTAATTATTTATTTTATTACGCAATTGATACACACAAGTTTTACATGCATTTTTCAGTTAATGGATACATTTTATTCTTGTATAATGGTGGACTTACGATTTTTCATGTGTCTTATAAAATCACTATATCCTCTTGATTACAAATTCCTGTTCAGTACGCTGTATATCATGGGAAGACCATTGTTTACGCTGTTGTTTTGTTGTAGCTGGGACGCACCCGTGAGACTTACTACATGGACGAACTTCTGATTGAGAGCTCTGATGAGTGGCTCTACAGTGCTGGCCTTTGCCCCTCCTGCGAGAACTGGACAAGCTTAGAGGCAGAGGTTATTGTTAAAGCTCCCAAAGCCAGAGGTAGGAAGGCAAAATAGGACTAAAAGTGCATATGAGAGGTTTTTATGTTGTTTTTATTATTACTTGGTTTGGTGGGGTAGGAACTGTGGTAAATATTTATTATAGTTTTACACCAGTTAAATCGTAAACAAAAACTTGTGGAAAAAAAGTTGATATGAAAAGTACAAAATACAGTGAACATATGCTGTATTCATGTGGTCCTCAGGAACTCAGGAAAATGGTTTTCCGACTTGAAAAGTGCACATAAACACTCGCACTAATTGATGTAACATTAAGTAGTTCAAATAAACAAATAACCTAACGTTTAGTCTTGAGAAGGCTAACAGCAACAACAACTCTTACTGGTTAGCTCTTTTAAATGGTGTTAATGAGCAGACTGAGTGATTTTATTGATGTTGATGTCAAAAACCTGACTTTTCGACATAAACGCACATAAATGCAAACAGGTCGGAATCTCGATATATGTTTTCCCAGGATCATACGAATCATTAATACCTCTAGCTATATCATCAACATGGACCATCCAAAATGCAGGGCCAATTTACATACAAGAAACAGATTTTTCTGACAGATTAAACCTTTATTTAACAAAATAAAGTTGGCATCATTTATTTTTGTTAATTTTATCACAACTACTGTGCAAATGAGAGAGGTTTTGGTTGTTGACAGTATGGTTGCTTGGTAACTTGTAGAATTACGTCTGCGTCATATCCTGTTCATCTGTTGCCAGTGTTCAACAAGGAGTAAAACCAGAGTAAAATGATAGATATCACAAAACTAGGCAAAGTTGTTAGTAAAATCTTAAAAAAAAAAAAAATGTAGTTACCATCACTATATTTATTAGTCTAAACTGTCATATGCTGTTTAATATGTTTTTCTGTGTACTAATTCAATTCCATGCCTCTTCTGTTGCAGCTGAGGTGGAAGACTTTAAATGCTATTTGTCCAGCAATAGCATGGACTGCTCCTGGATTCCAACCCGCATTTTTAATTTCTCACTATCCTACAGGTTAGTTGATATATATGGTTAATTAATCACTGGAAGTTTACACATGTTGCTTGCATATGTAAAGCAAAAGACGAAGTTTGAATCTGTCAACTGGACAAATCGTCGTAAGAGTGAAGACGTTTCACTGCTCATTCAAGCCGCTTTTTCAGTTATGATCAGGTTGCTGGTGGACACTGCCTTATGCCTATCTGAAGTGAGGGGCTAAACTAAATAAACTAAATCTGTAAAGCTTTATTTGAACGCTCAGTTCAAAGAGGGTAGCACAAAAATTTCCCCTACATATCAGCCCAAAAATATCGGCAGAACTTATCAGACATCAGTTTCTCCACATTCTAAACAATCGGTATCAATATTGGCCATGGAAAAAAATATATTGGTCAATCGCTAGTCATGTTTGCAAGTGATAAAGTATGCTAATGTAGTGGCTCTGCCATATCATTGCTTGCGTGCATGAGGAATATATTTGCATTGTATCTTTGTGCGTGCATGCCTCTGGTGCTTAGTGTTCCATAATGTTTTGATATAATGTTTGCAATTCTGTCATATCAATATTTTTGCATGCACTGTTAGCTTGTTTGCATAGTGATGTTTGGGAACATGTTATCTCTCCTTTAGACAAATTGTGAGTGTGAGCTTTGCATTCAAGTCTGTTAAAATAAATGTTATAGAGGAGCACAGTCTCACGCAGTCGCACGCCTTCTATATTTAGCCTACCTTAATTTTTAATAGTAGTATTTGAGATTAACTTGCTGGTGCAAAAACAATATTGGAATTTTTTGTGGTGATAAAAATCAACTTCACTTCTACTGAAAACCTTCAAGAAAAAACACAAATAATTTCACAAACTAGCTATTAAAGAACTTTTTTGTTTTTACTTATATGAAATTGACAAAAAGTATTTTAACATGTATTTTTCATATAATGCAGCCCTACAACTGATGCAATCAAGCTTTACTGGCCCATTTTTTAAAATTTGAAGTCTGTAAATATACAGTGTATATACATATACAGCTCTGGCCTCCTCCAACTTTGTCAATACTGGTGATAACTGAAACCCATAAATGTACAATGTTTTACTATGCACATTTTCCTTGGCGCAGAGAGTGTGGCTCGAAACCAGAGCTTCTGAAAAAAGGGTTTGAAAAGTGTGACCAGCTTGGATGGAGTGGACGGAGACAAGTGTGTCATCTGAAAGGCAACTTCCTTCAAAAAGAACTGTGCATGGTCGCCTCTACCTCTGACGCAATCAACACCTTCAGAGCCCCAAAAGGTATAAGAGATTTTACAACAAATGCCTCTTAATCGTACTTTGGCTTTGATTTTGCACTATTGGTTAAAGTTTTAACTGTGTAGGCGGATTGATGTAGCTGTGAGCATCAAAGAAAAAGGAAATTAAGACCTTTTTTGACGACATGTTACACAAAAACTGTAATGATTATCCAAACAAAATGGATAACTACTGATCTCTAGATGAGGCATGTAGAGTGTGAGCTTATTTTGATTAAAAACCTACGAATAGATAGGTTTCATATACAGTGAGGCAAATAAGTATTTGAACACTGTGATTTTGCAAGTGCTCCCACTCATGACATAGTGACATAATCTAAAAAAAAAATTTGAAATCACATTGTATGATTTTTTAAATAATTTATTTATATGTTACTGCTGCAAATAAGTATTTGAACACCTGAGAAAATCAATGTTAATATTTGGTACAGCAGCCTTTCTTCGCAATTACAGAGGTCAAACGTTTCCTGTAGTTTTTATCAGGTTTGCACACACTGCAGGAGGGATTTTGTCCCTCTCCTCCACACAGATCTTCTCTAGGCCAGTCAGGTTTCTGGGCTGTCACTGAGAAACACAGAGTTTGAGCTCCCTCAAAAGATAGTCTATTTGGGTTTAGGTCTGGAGACTGGCTAGGCCACTCCAGAACCTTGATATGCTTCTTACGGAGCCACTCCTTGGTTATCTTGACTGTGTGCTTCGGGTCTTTGTCATGTTGGAAGACCCAGCCATGACTTCAATGCTCTAACTGAGGGAAGGAGGTTGTTCCCCAAAATCTTGCAATACATGGGCTTTGGATGGTACTCATCATTCTTCTTCCTCCAAACACGGCAAGTGGAATTAAGACCAAAAAGTTCTATTTTGGTCTCATCTGACCTCATGACTTTCTCCCATGACTCCTGGATCATCCAAATGGTCATTGTCAAACTTAAGACGGGCCTGGACATGTGCTGGTTTAAGCAGGGGAACCTTCCATGACATGCATGATTTTAAACCATGACGTCTTAGTGTATTACTAACAGTAACCTTGGAAACAGTGGTCCCAGCTCTTTTCAGGTCATTGACCAGCTTCTCCTGTGTAGTTCTGGGTTGATTCCTCACCTTTCTTAGGATCATTGAGACCCCACGAGGTGAGATCTTGCATGGAGCCCCAGTTCGAGGGAGAGTGACAGGTGTCTTTATGCAGCTAACGACCTCAAACAGGTGTTTCTAATTTAGGATAATAAGTGGACTGGAGGTGGACTTTTTAAAGGTGGACAAAGAGGTTTTTGAGGGTCAGAATTCTAGCTGATAGACAGGTGTTCAAATACTTATTTGCAGCAGTAACATACAAATACATTATTTTTAAAAATCATACAATGTGATTTCCTGTCAATGTGATGTCTGTCACAGTGGAGATGCACCTAAGATGAAAATTCCAGACCCCTCCATGATTTCTAAGTAGGAGGTCTTGCAAAATCACAGGGTGTTCAAATACTTATTTGCCTCACTGCAAATGTATTTCAAAGTGATGGCCGAAATGCCATCCAAAATGGCAGACTTCCTGTGTGTTTACTCCATACAGCATTTTCAGGGTTATTTTCATGTGTCCTGTGACTCTTCCAAATCTCACTGTTGTATGACAAAGTACATATGTCTAACATCCTACAGGGGTCACTTAAAAGGTGAAGCTATAGAACCATTTTGTGTGGATCATGTAAAATATTGTTATGGAGAAAAAAAAAATCACTAAGATGGTTGACTGCCAATTATTGTGTGTTTTGATGAATGTTTAGTGGGTCTTTCCCTCTCCAATGCCTGATTTGACTCACAGCAGCATTCACTTTGAATGGGTGATTTGGATGACCCTAGCACCAAAATAGCACTGAGCATTACGCCTGAATTATTAATTGAATCATTGTCAGCCAGTGTATAAGTGAAGCAAATTTCAACCTGGTTGGATTAAATGTGTGCCTGTAAGATTTTTTGTTTTTTTGTTTTTGTTTTCAGGAGTCTTTGTCCCCTTACTGGCCAACTGTGAAAATGCCATATGTCTGTAATAGATTATTTTCTTCATCTTTTGCATAGAATTTAATCCCCAAGTTTCGTAAAAAAAAAAAAAAAAAAAAAAAAGATGGTAATGTTGACATTTCATGTATAAAGGGGGGTGCTATAGAGCTCCTGCGGTTGTCATACAATCCCAGCATGCACCTCCAAGCCCCATACTGGCTGAGATAGTGATAGAGAATTCCCATAGAAACTAACTGCGTCTGCTGTAAATAACTAACTTTATGGGAGTTTCACAGGATTTTCATTATATATCTACGGACAAGCTTATTAGTGTGTCATGAGGCACGGGCGAAAGTTACATCGGACAAGCTCATCCTGCTCCTGAACCTCTGCACAGTGTCTAAAAATCAGGGCTGTGTCTTTACACAGGACTGTAAGCTGTCGTCTGTGAGGCGTGAGCAGTGTTTGTTTTTAACATTGTTCCGCAAGTGTGACGTTTATTTTAATCAATGAAAAATATTATTTTATTTTAATATTTCAAGATCACAATAATCTTCCAATTTAAACTGCAATAAAAAAGAACTAACACAAATAAAATACACTTCAATTAAATACTTTAAATGTATTTTCCCAAGCCATGCAGAGCTGCAGTAAGGATGAAAGAGCCGCATGTGGCTCCAGAGCCGCATGTTGCCGACCTCTGCTCTGTATCAAAGAGGAAGCCAGCCATATTGGATGGCATTTCTGCTGCCACTTTAATATACATTAATGTGAAACCTGTCTTGTAGGTTTTTGTCCAAATGAGCTCACACTTGCAATGCTATCGGTCATGATTGAGAGGTAGTTGAGATTCAGGGGCAGTCGCAATTCCACAAAGGTCTCATAGGAAGGGGGTGTGCACGGGGGCGAGGGCCATCATTACCACTTGCGGCTTTAATTATTTTTAATTTCAGTTGGCATCAGCTTCTAGACAGAGATACCTACTTTTTAAACACAGAACAGTTTTTCCAGTTAAGTATTTACATATTAGTGAAGGTCTTGACATGCTGTGTATGATTATCTATCCATAACTTGCTGTCCGGTGCCTGGACTTGGCTAATTTCCAATAGACGGATGGAGCAGAAAGTGTGGCTCTGCACTTTTTGAGAGTACCAGAACTAGCCAGGTGGCTTCTTGAGAAGGGTCTATACTGTTTCAAATTTGAGCTCTCCAGGCCAATGTTTGAGGCTGTGAGAAGTAATCAAAGAAACATAAAATGAAGGTGTTTTATGCATGCATGCTACATGAAAATAATGGGCAGTAGAAAAAGGGGGAAAAGTAGTGCAAAACACAAGGAAGCCAGTTTAAGAAGATGGCCAATGCACTGGCTAGCTATAATCATTTTACCTTACGTCAGAAACTTGAGGAAATAATTAATACGTGGGGGAGTCAGGGAGAACATTTGGTACACAAAGAAAGCACCAGATGGAATGTGGCAATGATCCAACTAACAGACAGACAAAATCGATAAAAGAACCCATTTGAAAGAGATATGTGTCATGGGCATATAAAAAAATGCAACTAGAAAAGAGCAAAGAGAATAGAAAATATCAGTGATGTCTAATCACCTTAAGAGACATTGGATGAGAACAAATCAAGGCAAAAACAACACCAGAGCCAAATATTTACACCAACAACTACGAACCAGGACAAGAGAGCATACATCTTGTCTAATGCCTGGAAGTTCTGAAGTGTCAGAGAGTATGGGGCATATGATAAGATGAAGAAGAGTGGTGGGATATGAAGTGATGGACATTTGGTGGAGTCAAATTATCAATACATTTTTTTCTTTGTTTTTGTAGCCCTGAAGCTTCCAAAAAAAATGGAAATATCGGAAGAGGGGCCCAACCTTAAATTGAAACTGATGCCGTTACAAGTGCAGATATCCTCTTATCTTTACAATATCTGTTATTCAGTCTGTGACAAACCCAGGGTAAGTACTATCTAAAAAAAAAAAAAAATAAAAAAAAAAAAAAAAAAAAAAAATATATATATATATATATATATATATATATATATATATATATATATATATATATATATATATATATATATATATATATATATATAATGTATATGTATGTGTATATATGTATATATATATATATATATATATATATATATATATATATATATATATATGTATATATGTATATGTGTGTGTGTGAAACTATATATATATATATATATATGTGAGAAAATGTGAAACTCAATGTCTGTTCCCTTGTAAAGATTTGTTTGGAGTACCAAATGGAGTCCCAAATGGAAGAAAAACACATCAAAATACCATATGATAAAAGCTGCCAGTACAAGTTCTGGTACAAGGTCCGCACTGATCCCTCAGCCATAGAAATCTACAGTGACCTCAGTGAGGAGATGGTTTATGGTGAGTCAGGATGCTGGTGACTTTTTAAAAAAATACATACTGTGCTTTTGTCTTCTAAATGGCTATAATCCATGACAGCCGTGGATCAGTATGTTATGTTATAAATTGCAATATTGTTTTAAAATGACTTAATAAAAGAATCAAGTCTGCTAGCCTTTGGATTAGAAAGTTATTTCCGCCTGCCTCTTTACAGTAAATCATTGTAAGCGTCATTACAACAAATTGCCACTTTGCCTTACCATGCTGTCAACCCCTTCTATAACTGCAGATCACACTAATGAGCAGCTGATTTTTATTTTATTTGTTCCGAAATGGCACAAATGAATGGCACGCAATGATGCAGTATCCTACATGTGACACCATTTAAGGAAATGGTAACACATGGAAAACGATGAGAGCAGTGAGCGTGTACCTGAGCAATGATTAATTAGTCTCTAATACAGGAGAGTTAAGAGAGATTACACAGATCAGTCTAAATACAATTTTGGGAGGGTAAATGAGAAAACAATTATAACATGGATAAAAGCTCATTTAACCGAATCCTAAATATGCAAAAAAAAAAAAAAAAAAAAATATATATTTTTTAAAAAGGCCAAAAATACTAAGTCTCTTTTAAATTATAAAGGCTACATCAATTTATTGTTTTAATTTAGTTTATTGTATAATACAATATTAATCTTAAGCATACACTGTTTAAAACTCCAGAACTAATTCTCTGCTTCTTGCCCCACCCCTTCACTGTGGCATTCTACTGAAGCAGGCAGCAGATTTTCATTTATGCTGTTTTTATCTTAAATAAATATTTAAATATGCAGGTATATTTATTTATATTTAACATTTGCACATGACTTTTCAAAGAATTGCAAGAGCTATAGAGCTATAGATAAATAAAAGGGGATAAATAAAAAATATTTTCTAAGCACTGAATGTAGGACATTTCCCTGTGATCTGAAATACACACTTCTCCCATATTTTACACAGATGCGAGGTTGGTCACCAGTGAATCTCCCAGAGTTTAGATCGGCATGGTTGACAGGTGGATTTGTCAATCAGGGACACGCATGGTCGTATCCGTATCAAAACAAATATAGCTGCTTATGAGGAAAAACGATTTATGCAGAATCAGTGAGGTGAGAGAAATGTGATTTTGTTTTTAAACGATAGGGGACCATTGAGCTCCTTTATTTCACGCCTCATGAGTCACTGGAATAAACTAATCTGATTGGACATTTGCTTCTGGTTCAAGACGCGACGGAGGGAGTAGTGACCAGACTGATATTGCCCTATATACAAAATACTGAGAAATATCATTCATTACCAGGCAAGGACAACACAGGATTACTCAAACATGGATCAATTAGTTCAATCAATTAAAATTCAACTATGAATGGGATAAACATTTTAACATAATTAAGCACTTTCAGAAGTAAATGTTGCATAATATGTCCAATTTAATGTTCTATTGTTACTTTTAAAGAGAAGCATACATTTTCAAGTTGCTAGGTTACTGTAAAAATAAATATTTTTGCATCCCTTGTGTGTGCTAGGTTCTACTGACAGGACCCTGACTGTGGTGGCCATTGTGATCCCCATAATCATCTCTCTCTGCGTCATTCTGTCTTGCATCTGCTTCAGGAGGTAGGACTTTTGTAAACTTGTACTTTCAATCACAATATTTTTTTTCCCCAAATATCTTTTCCAAATATATCCATATCTGCAATTCATTGTGTTAAGGTCATGCATGTCCTTCAGAACAATTGGTAACACTAGGTTTCACTCTTTATAATAAGAAGTTGGCATTAGGAATTACTTTTGCCTCGCTGCTTCTCAACACTCCAGTGCTTAATTAGCCCACCTTAAATGCCTAATCTTTCCCTTAAAACATATAAATTTTTAACATTCCAACAACATAGCCATGCTGCTAGTTTTTCTAAGAAGGCTTTGCTCCCCAACTGACAGTGGAAAGCATCTTCTCTTTAATAGGCCTATCACTATATTTACTGTATCAACGTATCATTCAATAAATGATGGGTGAGAAATAATTTTTGACAGTCAATATTTATCATGGGTACTTTTTCTTTGTACTAGTGGGGAACTTTTTGTTTAATTTCTATGACTAACACTGGTCAACACTAAATTTATTGTCTAAGATTTTTTAGCTGATTTCACGTCATATGATGCAAAATTCTGTTATATTTCTTGCTATAAACAAATTCTGAAGATTTTGCATGTGCCAACTTATGACTAATTGTTTTTTTTTATATTACAAGTGAATGAAATGGCTTTGACTAGAACAGTGCTTCTCAATTATTTTCTATCATCTATCTATTTAATTAAATATCAAATAAAAAAATAAAATTAAATAAAGATCAAATGAATAAATTAAAATTAAATAAATATCAAAATAATACATTAAAATTAAATAAATATCAAATTAAAACAAGTAATTTAGCAATTTGGTACGCCACCTTATATGACACTCAGTGCTTGCTGCTTTAAGTGACATTTACAAAGCGGGATAATTGTTGGCAATATTTGACATGTTTATGCTGAAAAAAACTCCAGCGTCTTATCAGCATGACTGAGGTGTAATGAGGTGGCGCCTTAACTTATTTGGCTTCATACTGTCCATTTTCAGACACAGCAGACACCGGTCTGTCCTCGTGTCCCACCGAGTCACGGTGAAGCCAAGTGCTAAATACGCTTCATCAGACTTCCTCGTCTTATTTTTCGGGTGACTTTACCTCCGTCTATATCTGCCTTTCTTTTCATCCCTGTTAAAATGTTTTCCATAGTGTCTCTTTAGCAAAAATGTTTCTTGTTCACTGCCATGTGTCACGATCTGTTCGCTCTCTCCTGTTCTTTGCTGTGCGCGCGCTGCATACAGTACTACAGTGTCATACGCGGAGTCATACGCCCCACTATTTGAGAACCACTGGACTAGAAGATCTTGCAAAAATAAGCCTGACATATTCTGCTACATCTGCGGTGAATACACCAATGTTCCTAACAGGAATCAAGTCACAAGTTTCATAAAGCGTGCTTACCATGCTTATTTTGGTATTAAACTTGGTGACCAAGATGAAGCTTGGGCGCCACACATGGCATGCAAGTCATGCACCGAGTGTCTGCGTCAGTGGACTAAAGGCAACAAGAGTTGTCTGAAGTTTGGAATTCCCATGGTTTGGAGGGAGCCGACATCAATAGCTACTTCTGGGCTATTGATGTGACTGGGATCAACAGAAAGAACCGAAGCAGCCTCAAGTATCCTGACCGTGAATCAGCACGTCGTCCTGTAGCTCACTGTGATGAAATTCCAGTACCTGTCTTTGTAGAAGTTCCTGACATCAGTGACAAAGATTCCTCCAGTGTGGTTTTAATGATGATGCTCCACATCCTTTTTCCCAAAAGGAGCTAAATGTTCAGGTTTCCTGAGAATCTGGGATCACTGAGTGATGAGCAGGTGGAGAGATTCCATCAGGACATAAGAGAGATGGAGACCAGGTATCAGGGACGCTGGGATGCAGTCATGATGGCTGATTACTGGTGGACTCTGAGAGACATCCCTGCTGCTGAGCATTCAAGGGGTTCATAGAAACAGAAGTTCATGTCCTGAATTTTGCACAATGATAACGTAACGTTCCAATTTACATGTACTTACCTTTATCAATTAACATAACATAACATTTAATTAATACATTCTGTTAGAAAACTATTTTTTATCTCCTAAAACATTTTTTGGATGAGAAATATTAAAGAAAATCAACTGATAATGTCACAAAATTGTAATCAATTTAGTCAGAAGATCGGATTTTTCAAAATCAAATTAGCATAAAAACCTGACCTGACTGAGAAAAATGGATATCATTTTTGGATTCAGCGGTGCTAAATGGTCCTAATTCAGTTGAAAAAACACAGGCAACTTTCAAAAATGTTTTTTTTTTTGTAACCCAGTGTAATTATAGATATATATATATAGATAACAAACTACTTAAGTGATTTTTATTGTGGCCATGTTTTATCTATATTTTTGTTAGCAGTTTATGGCATTTCAAAATAATGTTTATGCATACATAGTCTAAGGGCCAGTATTAGGCTTAATTGGCCTTTTGGTCTTAACATTGATGTTGCCATACATACACTTAATTTCATGCTCTAAACAACCTTAGGTGTCCAAAAATACTTCAAAGCGTGAAAAACAGAACTAGTTTATTTTAAAGAGTTAGCATTTCGAACATCCCAATATTTACTCACGATGAGTTAATAAGCACTTTTCACAATTTTCAGAGACCAAAGGAGTTTTGCTGTCACAATAATGCTAACAACAAGCATGCTAACCACATGCTTCCTGTTACTTGGACAATAAATTGCTTTTAAATAGATGCAGACAGAACATAACAGCCTTATTAGGGATGCACCGATCCAGCTATTTTTAGTTCAAATACTGATTCCAATACTATAGTTTTAAGTATCTGACAATACCCAGTATTAACCGATACCAATGCAGAGACTGAAAACAGCATTTATTTCCTTTAAACTAAAGTAAAATAAGACAAAACTCATCCAAATGTGTTATGTAACTTGGTGTCAAGCTATGGCAAATGTCCTTCGTGGTTATAGCAATCAAGCCAATCAAAATATTATATCTTTTGAATGGGGAAAGGTCCTTTATGATCCTCAAAGTCCTTCAAATCAGGAAGGAATTGTTTGTCTGAAAACCATGAATAAAATATATCTGTACTGAGACAAGACAAACGCTGCACAAATACATGGAAAATATCATGTACAGGCCCTTTAAAGTCCTAAAATATGAAATGTACAAATTCATCCATAATTGTTTTTTTTTTAAGTCCAAATAAAGCTTTAAACATCTCCTTTCCCTTTAAGCCAGTGTAGACAAATCCAGGCAGGTTGCTCTATGTATGGAATGTGGATTGACTGCTTGATGTTGAACTTGTGATAAGGCTGTAGGCGTTGGCTTCCAGCAGTTATTAACTTAAGCTTAAGTACAGGTTCGCTTGTTTTTATATAGAAACCTTTTACTTATGGCCTGATAAGTAATAATATCAAATTGCATATTATTTATACTCAGAGTAGTACAAAGAAAAACTCAGTTTAATCTCTCTTTTAATCAGAACTGTAACACATTTCTTAGGTGCACTGTGTAACTTCTGGTGAGATGTTCCCATCTGCTTGTCTCCTTGGAGATGTTATTGCTATTAAACATAGCTATATTGTATTTATTCAATTACAGTTTTTCATAAAATATACCCTGAAAATGTCACCTCTCCACAGATCTGACCTGCAGATTGTCCTTCTATGTCACGTGTTTGTCTCCATAGAACAGGATAAATTTAATATTCTATTGTGGAATATTCAAGGCAAAACAACAACATATATGGAGACAAGCAGGCGGTGTATCCTCCACCTGAAAAATTACGTGGCGCACCTTTAAAGTATTTGCAAATAAAATAGATGGTAATATATGTATTTCATGGTGTCAGAATGAAACACTAAATATTAGGACTAAATTGGGCAGGTGGTAACTAAAATGGAACTTGAATGTTTTATGTCACAACAAATGTTCATTAAAACTTTAAATTATCGTTGAAATTGAATACTTTTATTTTCTTGTGATATGGACATTGCAATAACAATATCCAATAGCAATAGAATAGAATATAAACATTATAACAATTATTCTCCTATGGATTCTTGCATTTAACCACAACCAATCTTACTGTTGCTATTATTACTACACTCTAGTCTATGCCATTGCAAAAAAATAAAATAAAATAAAAAATAATATGCATGTTCTTTTGCAGGCACAGGGATATCATATGCCCTGATGTACCAGATCCTTCAATTATATTTAAGGAAATGATCAACGGCAACAAAGAGATAAAGGTATCACTTGTCTTTACACAAACCCCTTAATTATCAGCATAGGTGAGTAGTATTCAAATACATTTACTAGAGTACTTTTTTACTTGAGTACATTTACTTTTATAACAAAGAGATGTTTTTAAATATTCTCTATATAAAAGCCTTCAGTCACCACATTTTAACTTTTATTTGGTTAAAAATGTGTTTTAAAAAATCTCAGTGTAATCTCAGTGTGTTTGACTAGAACTACTAAAATAATAATCCATTACAGCCCTATATTCTACCCACAACTATTTGTTTTATTAATTTTTTATTCCCTAATGCAATAACTTCCTATTTCTTTTTTCAGCCTAAGGTGCACATGTACACACCTGTCCAGGAGCCTATTGAACCGATCATCATTGTACCCCACATTCTTCCCAGCTCTGAGCTTGTGCCAACATGAATCACCCACTCCACCATGACTAAATATAAAAAAAATATTCTCAGGAAGTATTTGACATGTAGAACACTTTGGTTTCGGGGCTGTCTGCACTGCAAATTCAAATGGAAATATTGGGTTACATCTTAATACCAACTGTTTGTGTAATCCCTCAGTTGTTCAGGTACGATCCATAGCAAAATAAAATGTAATTCTGTCAACTGCACTAAAGTTTTAGAGTAAGTGGTCAGATTGCTGGTGGACACTGCCTTATATCTTTGTGAAGAGAGGAGTTAACTAAACTTAAACTAACACACCTATTTGTACAGTTTCTGTTTGTTAGCTAGGCCTGTTGAACTACATTATTGTTGAACTATTATTATTGTGCCTGAGTCATAATTACCATTACCATTCAGGCCCCTAATGGATGCTCTAATAAGGGGCCCGATCTGTTTTAGAACTCAGCACTTCTTTGGGTATGCAAAATATGACTCCTCGTGTCCCACCGGAGTCACGGTGAAGCCAAGTGCTCCATACGCTTCATCAGACTTCCTCGTCTTACTTTTCGGGTGACTTTCGTATGTCTCATTACCTCCGTCTATCTCCGCCTTTCTTTTCATCCCTGTTAAAATGTTTTCCATAGTGTCTCTTTAGCAAAAGTGTCTCTTGTTCACTGTCCCCCCCAGGGGGGCGTGCCCCACTATTTGAGAACCACTGACTTAACTAAAGCACCACCAAACAGTAAGCAAAAAAATGCATATAAAATGTATATAATGTATATGTGTGTGCGTGTGTGTGTGTGTGTGTGTGTGTGGGGGGGGTGTGTGTGTGTGTGTGTGTGTGTGTGTCAAACCTACTAAAATCTAGTTACTTTTTCCTCCCAGATTGATTCATTTTACCTGATGTTAACCACTCATCAATCATTTTATATTGTTGTCAGTTAAAAGACTTAAAGTGCATAAGTGCATATAACAGGTTAGACTACTCATTTCACTAAAACATGGTTACCATCATTATATTTCAGATTATACTACACTATAAATCTTTTAATCTATTTTAATTAATTACTTATTTTATTTTATTTTGGTGAATTTATAATTTTACTTCCTGGCTGGACATTTGCTGGCAGCCAATGTGATATACGTAGAGGTAATTCCATAACGGTTATCTAGGAACCACAATGTTAACACAGGCCAAGACTTGTCTTAATGACAATAGTTACGATTAGATGACAACAAGTCTATTTTGTTAAATCTGTGCTAAATCTCAAAAAAATGCCTTCCTTCTTTGTGCATAAATCGTCTCTGTATTTTGTATAGAATGTTCTGTGTTGATGACATAAGTAGAGATAAAAGTCGAAAGGCTTTTTTTTCCCACAAACAGCAACTTAACTGATGTAAAACTATAAACTATAAATATTTACCACAGGTACTATTCCACCAAACCAAGTAATAAAAACAGGAACACCTGTTATAATCCACTTAAACTTTCTCCAGCTAAACTCAGACAAGACTGAAGTCATCATCTTTGGCCCACAGAAAGTGTTAGCTGTCACCTCCAGTCTCTCTCTCTCTAAAACCTTCAAATCAGGCTAAAAATCTAGGGGTAATAATGGAGTCAGGCTTGAACTTTAACAGCCACATAAAATCAGTAACATCTGCAGCTTTTTACTTCCTAAAAAACATTGCAAAAATCAAAGGTATACAGTCAAAGCCAGACTTGGAGAGACTTATCCGTGCATTTGTCTCCCGTAGGTTAGACTACTGTAACGGCCTGCTCACTGCCCTCTCCAAACGAGAGTTAAGACAGTTGCAGTACATACATAATGCTGCTTCTCGAGTCCTGACTAGAACCAGGAAGTACAAGCACATAAGCCCTGTGCTCAGGTCTCTGCACTTGCTTCCTGTGGCTCAAAGAATAGACTTTAAAGCAGCTCTCCTTGTGTACAAGCAGTGATTTTACTGTCCTTATTCTGTAAAGCACTTTGAATTACTTTGTGTACGAATTGTGCGATACAAAAAACTTCCCTTGTCTTGCCTTAATGCCATGAGATAAATGTAGCAACTTTGCAGACTCAGCCCCAAACAAATATTCATATGGTTCAATGTTTATGGATTTTTATTTTGGATATGTATCTCAAGTAAATCTCACAGTTATATAGACCCTTGCACTCGATCTGAGATTATGACATCATCAAATTCTAGAACATGAACGCCTTAAAGACAGAGCTCAATTCCTCCACTAAAGTAAAAAGTATATAAAAATACAGATTTTTTTATTGATCTTGTACTAAGTTGTGTAAATGCTTTTAAATTATTTATAACTATTTCTGTGCACTCAGGTCAATGTTATGTGTCGAGGTTTGTGTCCATTATATTATTAAAACACACATATGTTTTGTCTGGAAGAACAGTTAAGTGCTTGTTTAATCAAGGGGGTGGGGTGGGGGGTGTTGGTGGTATTTTGTGTGAAAGGGTTAAGAGCCGATTTAGGATCTAATCATAATGGTAATTTTGTACTGACCCCAAGACAACATAACTGTGCGGTGGCTCCATCTAATGGTACGGAAGAAAACTGCTGCACGATTCTCCTCTTTGACGTCGACAACGATAGGCCAGAAATCGATTAATTTAATCTTCGTTTTTACATTGCGCAATTTAAAATGACACATTTAACATGGTAATAGTAGGAAGTAATTTAATACCATTGGGCTAGTGAGCATGAAAAACCCACCTAGACATAGTAATAGAAACAAAAGTCCATTTAGTAGAACTCCCATGCAGTCAGGAAAGCATAAGGTAAACTAGAAAAATACCACAAACTGACTGACAACTTTGGCTTAAACTGGTTTGATGTTTCAAGTACTAAAAATAATTCAAGGCAGATTTGGTATAATAATTATATAGACCTATTACTAATAGTCACGGTGTTAAAATTAAAGTAGTAGTAGTAGTAATAGTAGTAGTAGTAGTAGCAATAGTAGTAGTAGTAGTAGTAGTAGTAGTAGTAGCAATAGTAACAGTAATAGTTGTTACTACTATCTGTAGTAGACCTAGCAGTAGAAGAAGTAGTAGCTGGCGTAATAGTTCTTACAGTAGTTGGTGTAACCTATTCGTAATGGGTGAAGTATATCTTTATATATTATTTGTAGTAGCTTTTGTAGTAGTGGTAGTTGCTGTAATACTTGTGCTATTTGTAATGGTAATGGAATCTGTAGTAAGAGGAGTAGAAGTATTTGTAATAGTGGGAGTAGTAGTAGTAGTTTCTTTTTTACCCTTTTGGCTTTGCAGTGCATGCGCATTGGAGTGCGTTTTTCCAAAAAGGAGAAGTTGATCGCTGTTCACCCCCCTCCTCCTTCCCTTGCGACTCAGTCTCAGTCAGTTTCCCCGAAAGAGCCATAAGTGAAAGTAACGGTAAATACAACACACATTATTTTTTGTTTCGGCCACATTCTTAGACTTTGGTCAAACAGTTTAATGGGTATGTGTGTTTTCTTTTTCAGAAACGGAAACGCGCGCTCCTTATGGCACAGGAAATGGAATAACCTGAAAAACATGACGGGACTATTTTTCAGCGTGGAATTTCTACTGTACTGCTTTCTAACCACTGCCGCGTCTCTAAAAGGTAAGCACATTAAATTTTGTTCGCTGTCTTTTACACATTTCTGCCTATATTAAAACATCCCATGGACTTTAACCTTCAGGTTTTCAAATGTGACGTCATTGCAGGGAAACGCACGGGAGTTTAATTAGCGCATAGCTTATAGTATACTGTACCGCATAGATACCACATTCATTTGGATACAGGGACTAAACACATTTACATACTTGTCCAACTTTTTGTCTCGTTGACTGATTAGAATTGTCTTTTACCAAACGCATTTGTGTTCTACATGTAGTACCGTCTATGGTGGAATGTTCAGCAGTTTCCATGGTGACACAATACGCATAAGCAAAGACAGCCAAATAGTCTGAAAATGTAAGAAAAAAAAGAAGATGGATTTAAACATAACATTTGAGGAGCCTTGATTAATACCAACATTCATGGTCACGTTTAAGTGTTTGATTTTTAACAAAAAGATGAGTGTGCCTAACTGAAAAAAACAAAACAGTTGGCTAATGCTAGCTAGTTTGTGACTATAATGCTGTTTGAGAGGAACTTTAACAGCATAAATCAGCTCACCTGTTGTAGTTTTGGCAAAGTCAGGTCTTTCTGACCAGATTGTATTGAAATAAAGCTGCGATTAAAGTCTAATAGAACAGTGCCTACAGTTAGCATCACACCCCCAGAGGATGTTGATGACATCAATTGCTATGTGTTTTTTGTATTAAATATCTGTCTCCTTTTTCTTTACCAGTTTTCCCTCCAGAGAATGTGAGCCTGAGCTGGTCAAATGACCTCTACCCAGAGCTGTCTTGGACTACCCCTAGACACTCTATGGATAACTGCTCATATCAGGTCAACTCCACAATCAGGAAAGAGGGAAAGCTCGTCTCTTCAGTAAGTATAGGGGTCAGTTCATTGCAATGAAATTACGGTTTGAATGGTTGCGATATCCCATCTCTATGCGGTCTGTAGTTTAGACCTCTACAATCATACTCTGAAATTCAGGGGTGGAAAGCAAGCTATTTACGATATTCTCCTATTAATGAGTACTGTTATGGGGTAACTTTTTTTTCAAGATTTTTAAACCTGTACTTGTATTTGTAAGTGAGCATCAATCTTTTTTCTTTTTTTTTTAAACCTAGGTTTATATATTCAAAAGATCATAAAAATATTTTTTTCAAATTTTCCCCTCCCAGAACCTCACCCTCAACATGTAAACATGATCCAGACAGGTACAAAATTAAATTAATTACCGGTAAATAATAAATAAAAAGTAATAATAATAATAACACTGGGTTACAAAAAAACATTTTTGAAAGTTGTCTGTGTTTTTTCAACTGAATTAGGACCATTTAGCACCGCTGAATCCAAAAATGATATCCATTTTTCTCAGTCAGGTCAGGTTTTCATGCTAATTTGATTTTGAAAAATCCGATCTTCTGACTAAATTGATTACAATTTTGTGACATTATCAGTTGATTTTCTTTAATATTTCTCATCCAAAAAATGTTTTAGGAGAATAAAAAATAGTTTTCTAACAGAATGTATTAATTAAATGTTATGTTATGTTAATTGATAAAGGTAAGTACATGTAAATTGGAACGTTACGTTATCATTGTGCAAAATTCAGGACATGAACTTCTGTTTCTATGAACCCCTTGAATGCTCAGCAGCAGGGATGTCTCTCTTCAGAGTCCAACAGTAATCAGCCATCATGAGTGCATCCCAGCGTCTCCATCTCTTTTATGTCCTGATGGAATCTCTCCACCTGCTCATCACTCAGTGATCCCAGATTCTCAGGAAACCTGAACTTTTAGCTCCTTTTGGGAAAAAGGATGTGGAGCATCATCATTAAAACCACACTGGAGGAATCTTTGTCACTGATGTCAGGAACTTCTACAAAGACAGGTACTGAAATTTCATCACAGTGAGCTACAGGACGACGTGCTGATTCACAGTCAGGATACTTGAGGCTGCTTCGGTTCTTTCTGTTGATCCCAGTCACATCAATAGCCCAGAAGTAGTTGATGTCGGCTCCCTCCAAACCATGGGAATTCCAAACTTCAGACAACTCTTGTTGCCTTTAGTCCACTGACGCAGATACTCGGTGCATGACTTGCATGCCATGTGTGGCTCCCAAGCTTCATCTTGGTCACCAAGTTTAATACCAAAATAAGCATGGTAAGCACACTTTATGAAACTTGTGACTTGATTCCTGTTAGGAACATTGGTGTATTCACCGCAGATGTAGCAGAATATGTCAGGCTTATTTTTGCAAGATCTTCTAGTCGAAGCCATTTCATTCACTTGTAATATAAAAAAAAACAATTAGTCATAAGTTGGCACATGCAAAATCTTCAGAATTTGTTTATAGTGAGAAATATAACAGAATTTTGCATCATATGACGTGAAAATGCTCATACATGTAAACAAAATCGTCCAAAAACAAATATGTAGCTTAGTTCAGAGCGTTGACCTGATTGAGCAAAACCAATGTGATTTTTGGATTCAGCACATCAAAATTATCCTAAAACAGCTAAAAAATCTTAGACAATAAATTTAGTGTTGACCAGTATAATAATACAATAAAAAGTAAAGTATGTAAATGTAATTAAAATAAAATTATTAATTAATTAATTTGTCTGAAAGTAAGTGAGGAAAGGATTCTATTTTTTTTACCTTACCACATACAGACAATTGTGGTTCCTTCCTGTTCAGTAAGATCCTCCTGTGAGGCAACAATGTGCAGAAAGTCACTGTAACTTTTCTAAAGGGAGGTCTACCTCTTGCTTGTCTGCCTCTTGCTTGTCTTCATGGAGAAGTTTTTGCTTTGCCTGGAAAGGTCCACATCAAACATATCTTATAGTCTCAGTCTTGATCCTGTTAGATCTGAGTGCTGCCTTTGACACTGTCGATCATAGGATCCTCTTACAGAGACTAGAGGGCTGGGTGGGCATCTCTGGTATGGCACTAAACTGGTTCATGTCCTGTATAGAAAACAGGGAGCACCTTGTTGAAATTGGAAAATGTCTCTCAGCTAAATGTCCCTGACCGGGGTCAATCCTCGGACCCCTGTTGTTCAATCTCTACATGTTACAGTACAGTTAATACACAGCAATAATGTGTCCTACCACACCTATGCAGATGACACTCAGATCTATGTCTCACTGGTAGCTGGTGAATATGGACCAGTGGATTCACTCTGCCACTGCATCCAACAGATCAGTCTGTGGATGCAAAACAAGCTAAACTCAGACAAGACTGTGCCTTTGTCCTTTTTTTTTGTCTTGCCATCAACCTGCCAATGGGACTACGGATGAAAATTAGCCTGCATGGCTAACTCTGGCACTTTTACATGCTGTACTAACACATGTTGATCAATGTGCACTGTCCCATATTTAATAAATAAACATAAACATAAACTGAAGTCATCATCTTTGGCCCATAGAAACATAGAGAAAGTGTTACTGTCCCTCTCTCTAAAACCTTCAAATCAGGCTAGAAATCTAGGGGTAACAACTTTAACAGCCATATCAAATCAATAATATCTGCAGCTTTTTACCACCTAAAAACTTTGCAAAAATCAAAGGTATACTGTCAAAAGCAGACTTGGAGTGACTTATCCATGCATTTGTCTCCAGTAGGTTAGACTACTGTAACGGCCTGCTCACTGGCCTCTCCAAACGAGTGTTAAGATAGCTACAGTACATGCAGAATGCTGCTGCTGGGGTACTGACTAGAACCAAGAAGGACGAGCACATAAGTCCTGTGCTCAGGTCTCTGCACTTGCTTCCTGTAGCTCAAAGAATAGACTTTAAAGCAGCTTTGCTTGTGTACAAGTCCCTCCATGGCCTAGCACCAAAGTACACCTCTGACATGTTAGTGCCATATGAACCATCTCACACTCTGAGAACTTCAAGGCTGGCCTCCTGCTGGTGCCCAGATGTGGAATCAGCGCTTCAGTTTTATGCAACTAAGACCTGGAACAATCTTGCCTTGCTCATAATAAAAATTAATTCCGTCAACTGGACCAAAGTTTTGGATCTGGATCAAGACTTAAGTTGACAGAATAAAATTTTTGTTGGCAATGGAACCTATCTGGGGACAGAAGGATTACACGGACATATCTATTTTGTATTTGTTAAATTACAGGTGTTCTTAAGACAGAATAAACTGAAGACACTACTACTAGTAATCTGTCTTACTTTCAGTGGCAACGATTGGTGCAATGAATTTGGAAAAAGTAGAAAGGCATACATTCCATAAAATTGAAATAATTTGTATTTACATATTTTTATAAACAATAATATATCCAAGGGCTGTTCTAGGGTTTCTTTTTCATCATTAATGTTAATAAATGGTCAAAGGTCTTGAGACAGCTAATACTGAAAATATGTCCTGGTTACTTCTTTCTGCTTCCTCATTGAGATTGTACCACATTTAGGCAATACATTAATTTCATTAGACTGCCAGGAACTTCCCCTTTTAACCTCATTCTTTGAGCACATACTGTTACTGAACCTAGATCTGACCAACTGCAGCAACCCAGGTGGTGACTTTTTTTTACTAGCCACACAATATATATACAATATAAAAAACACTTTGTAAACTGCATCTGTCTCTTTGATAGTTATGCTATTTATAAAGCAATTTGCAAAATAATTTAGGCTTGGCATTCAAAAACCTAGCCCAATATCAGCCTTCTTGTTATGGTCTGACTAGTATCTTGTCTCTTCTGTTTATTTGCAGTTCGACAACCCTGTTTCATCACCTTGGCAGGAACAGCGTGCTCTAAATGGAGGATTTGTCAATATTTCGATTCAAACTGTTTGCAAAGGTACCATGAGTGATCCTGTATTTACTGCCCTCAGTGACCCAGGTGAGTTTGTCCAGCTTTTCCACAGCCAGTACACACACACAGTTTGATTTGTTTATTTTTATTTTTCTATTTATTATTTGTTAACTTTTAGATCTACATTTATCGTGTGTAATTAAGTCCAGCAAACTCATCTCCTGCTCCTGGAAGCCTCACTCTTCTGCACACATCAGCTTTTTCTATAAGTATGCGTTCTTTTTAGTAATGTATTCAATATTGTGCTTTTGTATTTGAAACTCTTTGCAACACCATTTGTCACCTAAAAGGGAATTCTATTTAAACCATATGAAAGCTACACTATGTAACTTTTCTGGTCAGCATTCACAGCACAGTATCTCCATGGAAACAGATGGGTCTGTAGAGAGGCAAGCCAGCTTTAAGTAATAATATGTATTTACAAGGCAAGGCAAGGTGAAGGTATTTATATTGTATAATTTATACAGAAAATTATTCAAAGTGCTTTACTGAATAAGAAAGACATTTAAATTGCAATACAACAAATGAAAACATAAATAATCACAAATAATCATAAAAAAAGAGAAGAGTACAGAAAAAAACACTTTCAGTCATATGCACAGCTAAACAGAACTGTACTGTAGCTGTTTTAACGTTTGGAGAGGCTAGTGAGCAGGTCATTACAGTAGTCTAACCTACTGGAGATAAATGCATGGATAAGTCTGTCCAAGTCTGCTTTTGACAGTACCTTTGATTTTTGCAGTGTTTTTACTATCCCTAGATTTCTAGCCTAATTTGAAGGTTTTAGAGAGAGAGACTGGAGGTGACTGCTGACACTTTCTCTATGTTTCTGTGGGCCAAAGACTATGACTTCAGTCTTGTCTGAATTAAGCTTGAGAAAGCTATTTTGCATCCACAGACTGATCTGTTGGATGCAGTGGCAGAGTGAATCCACTGGTCCATATTCACCTGCCGCCAGTGAGACAAAGATCTGAGTGTCATCTGCACAGTTGTGGTAGGACACATTATTGCGGTGTATTAACTGGCCTAATGGCAGTATGTAGAGATTGAACAGGGGTCCCAGGATTGACCCCTTGGGCACCTACCAGGTCAGGGACATTTTGTCTGAGACACATTTTCCAATTTCCACAAAGTACTCACTGTTTTCTATATGGGACTTGAACCAATTTAGTGCTGCACCAGAGATGCCCACCCAGTCCTCTAGTCTCTGTAAGAGGATCCTATGATCGACAGTGTCAAAGGCAGCACTCAGATCTAACAGGACTGAGACTTTGCCCGCATCAGTGTTCAGGTGGATGTGATTTGTCACTTTGATAAGAGCAGTCTTAGTTCTGTGGTGGGGTCTAAAACCTGACTGAAAAACACCAAAGGAGTTGTTCATTTGGAGAAAGATAATAAGCTGTTGGTAAACTACTTTTTCAAGGACTTTGCCTAAAAACGACAGATTTAAGATGGGTTGATAATAATGCAATATTGTGGCATCAAGACTGCTCTTCTTTAGGAGAGGCTTGTTAACCGCAGTTTTCAAACCTCTTGGGAATATTCCATATTCAAGTGACATGTTAATTGTGTAAGCGAGTGGTGACAGCAAACTGTTGAGCACAGACTTTAGAAATCTAGTGGGTAACATATTGAGGCAGCATGTAGATGAACTCAGACTGGTGATGATCACTTGGACAGTTTCGTCAGTTACAAGTGCAAAGTGAGTCAGCTGTAAATGTCTAGATGACTGCAGGGGTGCTATTTACGTTGTGGTATCGATGGAATATGAATGGCCTGAATCTTGTCATAAAAGAATACTGCAAACTCATTAGTTCTAACGGAAGCGGGAGGGTTTGTTAATCTGTTTACTGTTGCAAATAGGACATGACAGGATTCAGGCCTGCCCTGGCCACAGATTGGCAGCCTTCCAGTGTCTCAAGCAACTCTCTCTTCAGTCTCCCTCTCAAAGTCTCTCACCCTCCCAGAGTATCTGAGTTAGGTGTAAATATAGCAGAATGACAAACATCATACATTAAAAAAGCAGGGTCACATCTTTCACAGTCATGTGTTAAACTTTTACTCTTGAAGCCAGGTAAAACAACATAGTTTCCTGTGAGATTCACACGTTAATGTCTGGTCTAGGTCTCTGACAGACTGACACAGATAAAATGCATTTACACAAAGACATATGATAAGAATATTTTCTTCACAAAATGAATATACATAAATTTCCATCACAAAGTAATGCTTTAACAAATATTAAGCATGATTAAAATACAAATGTGTTTTTACACTTTCATAGCTCATTAAATACTATTTATTTTATTTATTTATTAAAAAGATTTTACCCACCATCACTTTACACAAGGTCTGATATGTATTTAAGCATTTTGAGTTTAGTAACTGTATTGTTTATACTTTACATTAAATGTATTGCAATGTAAATGCCATTATTTTCTACAGCTAACTTTTGACTAAAAACAAAATTTGACAAACTATATGAAAACAAAATAGTCAAAAACAATTAAGTATTTTATTTTGCTAATTTATTTGGAGGTGGTAGTGCACTGTACATTATTAGATATGGCTAAATATATTTATAAATTCATTGCTGCAATTTATTATAATATCAAAACAAAAAACAATCTAAACATTTTGTCTTTCATTGTGTCTTTCCAAGTTTATTTGATGGGAATGTTGATGATGACTCTCATCCATTACGAGAGTGCTCCCATTACACAGACAGCACGAGGACGGGATGTGACCTGCGAGTGAACACATATCAGTTCACACAGATCAATGTGCTCCTGAATGGGACAGCGGACAATAGGACCATACGCAACATATACCAACTTTCAGCTCTTCCATGTAGGTAGTCAAAAACAACACTCAGTATAGAGGAAATGTGGTGAAACACATCCTTCCCCTTTTTTGACATCTTTGAACTGAAGTAGTTTTCTTAGTATTGTAAAATGGGTTGTACAAACATCGGCACTATTCCAAGTGTAAAATTATTAAGGGGGTTTCAAGGATATTACACAAGAAGGAAGAAACATTTACATGAAGTTATACATATAGCTACAGAGAATAAAACATTTATTTTAGAATACATATTTGTATATTATAACCCAATATTTTAGAATACATATTTGTATATTATAACCCAATATTTATCTGTCTGTCTATTGAAAAAAATTTTTTAGAATAACAATCATGCTAATGTTGATCCTTGTGGTACTCCGTGTTCACATTACAGTACAGCTTTTTATTACATATTCTCATTACATCTTTTTGAATGTAACTCTGTGTTCTGTCTGTAAGTTTCTAAACTGACTGGAAAGATAGATATCATTACAGCATGTGAATATTTCAAATAGTGAAACAGCACAGATGCAAACTGTGTGGTAACGTCTCCCGAAGTTGGATCAGTTAGCTGAGGTTTTCACGTGTGAATAAGTTAGAAAATTAAAGGGAATCAGGAATAGATGGTCCCATTCTTACTGGAACTCTGCCAACTGTAAACAAAAGTGCTCTGAGGAGTGCTTGTGTTTACTGTTGGCGTCTTACTGTTGGCATCTTTGGTTGTACAACAGTTGTAAGTTTGAGCTTTGTCCTGGTCTCATTCTGAGACCTAACATTTTTAGCTAGATTTTCCGCACAGTCCACAGACACCTGGCTTGAAGAGCAGTTCCATATCAACCAGCCTTGGATTCTTAATTCTGTCCTTAGTTTAGCTTTAGTGTACATGGTGAGGATTACTGACTGGGGTTGCAGTACTACCTTTTTCTTAAATTGGCATCCTATGTATTATTTGGTAGTGCTCTAAACATGTTGATTATTTCCACAGTAAGACTCTCCCCTCTGAACTGGACTGTTAAACCTTCAAGAGAGCAGTTCCACATCAGCTGGACCCCTCCTGAGTTTTCAAATGTAGTGTGGAAATACTTTATCAAATACATCGACTGTACAAACACTCCGGTAAGGCAAGCCTTTATTAGCAGCATGACATTATCAGATTTTAAGCAATTTTTGCAACTATCAGAGAACCATGTGAAGTTTTGCTGTCATGGTACACCTAACAACAGCTGTGTAGCATGTTAAGGTACATTTCTAGATTATTAGACAATAAAATGCTTAAGAATTAGATGCAGACAACACACAGTGAACATCTTTGGCCTCACGAGCTGCATATACAATATATCTGTACTAGGGCAAGACACATTTAGTTTAGATACTTGAGAAACATTGGGTACAGGGCCTTTAGTACCATTGTATAATTTCATACTATTTTAATGTTTATGACAATGTATATATCTATCTCCTCTATTACTCTAAAACTGTACAACTTCTTACCTATAGCTTAGTGTTATAGAAAATATATTGTATTTTTAAATACAATCGGGTACATCTGATATTTAAAACTAAATGTATCCAAGCATACCTGTTATATATACGTATATATAAAAATCTTATAGAAATGTAACTAAACTTACACCTTGTGACAGGTTATAAAAGAAATCGCCACTGGCCTCTCTGCTGAATTGAACCGCATTCCTGAATGCTCATACAATATCTCTATAAAAGGAGTTGTCGAAGAGAATGGAGGCACTGAGTGGACTCTCGACAAACATTACGGTATGTTAAAGGAACTTTATGTAGCCTCCGCTCATATCAATTCAATCACAGTTGAACCTGGTTTGAGGACCTATACTCATTAATGATTGGCTGCAGGTGCTGGGGTTTAGATAGTCAGGATTCAGATCAGAGAGAGTCGTTTTAGGTTTAAACCAATTGGATTTCAGCATTGAAACTGGTAATGCAAATGAGAGACTCTTATTTGCTTTCTGATTAGATAATCATCATGAGAACCAAAACACCATATTTTGCCCTCACCGTTGAAGCAAATGCAGCTATGCAGATAGATAAACTTCTCAAAAACTGACAGGTGACATTCCCTTCAATTAGCGACTGTAAAACTACAAACAGAAAACAAATAAACAGTATTTAGACTGTATAGTAATGTAAGAAAAAGTTTATGATCTGAAAACAAGTAAAAATTGCCACTAAATTTGTGAAAGCTGTAGGTACTCTGTCAGCTGAACACAAGCAGTTTGTGATTACTTTGCTCTTTATGAGAAAAGTCGTTTTTGGGCAGGAGAGATTTCTTCGTTGTAGTACCAATGATTAGCCACTAATCCAACCTGAGGCAGCTCTAAGCTAGCACTCTATGCAGTTATTGTAATAGCTCCATGATTATGTCAAACAACTTACTCTAGCCATGTCCCAATTCAACGGCTGCACATTTTGCCGGCTGCATTTGAAGGGAACTTAAGTCACTTCCGGAGTGACAAGGCCTGTCCCATTTCATACAGCGCACAAATGCGGCCGACAAATGTGCCCCGCATTTCCATGGAGATCGGCTGTGAATGAAGGGTACAGTCGAGCAGACTTTGCACCCTTCTATGTCCCATCTTTCACTGCACGTCACTTCTTCTACGGGAGAAAATGGAATCAGCAGCCGTCACGGTTGCTGGTCAACGTAATGTAACAGCACAGACAGCGGTTGACATACGTTCCATGGGGTACGCCTGTCCCATTTCGACACAGTCTTTGCTGCCCACGGAGGCTACCCTTCAAGGGGCCCTTCGAAGTGTGCAGCCATTGAATTGGGACATGGCTTCTTTTCAGTCTGCTGCATTTCTAACTCTTCAGTAAACATTAGCATTAATCAAACACAGTACCTCTTGATGGTGGAGGGGAAAACTACACCAGCACACACCAAATTACAACATACATAATTCCAACTTGTCCATCATGTCCAATATTTTTGTAAGAATAAATCTGTATTACAATTATCAGTCAGTAAAATAATTGGCCAATGATTTGGCCATGTCTACATCATATCCAGGGACACAGATAGGTCATGCAGTTTACTAACATACTGTCCCTTTAATGTATATATTTTGATAAATATATATTGTCCCCCATCTTTGTACTAATTGGCCTGTGTTTTCATACAGATGCAGTTTCAGGCCTTAACCCTATGATGTTTGCTGTCATTCTGATCCCTCTATTAATGGCAGCACTGGTAGTACTGTCCTTAATATGGTGTATGAAGTAAGTCAACATTTGAACTACCGGTACTCCTTTTCATAGAGCATGACCTGATGAGTAATTATTACCTTTGTTGCAGAAATAAGTCCAAAATCTTCCCCAAAGTGCCACAGCCCAACCCAGAACTATTTAAAGACATTTTAAACAATAAGGTAAGTTGAACTGCAGTTTAGCACAGTTTGCAATTGTATGTGTTAACTGCTTATCTAATGCATTTTTCACTTATTTTTCATTCTAGATCAACACTCTAGATTTTTATATAACAAAATCAGAGGAGGAACACTTGAACCACATGAATCTTGAGGTGGACTCCAAACTGATCAAATCACAACTTTGAACAAAAAAAAGACGGGATCTCCCTGTGCATTTCGGGTGTGTGAGGCCTTCTTAAGGGCATACAAGTTTAAAATGATGCCAGATAACTTTGTAACTCTTTGTAACCGCTCTTTAAGTAGACCGACAACCAGTTACAAAGAGGAAAAAATGAACAAGATCCTAATGTTGTGATGTGGCATGATATAGAATATAACTATATTGTAATAACAGCATACAAAGAACAATCATATGCTACACATATTAGGTAAAGGCCATTGAGATGTTTTCAAAAACCATCAGAGGGGGAGACATAGAGGAAACCGTACTGGACAGAGACCTTATGCCGGGCGTCCACTGAGCATAAGATTTATGATCATATCTCAGGGTCAGGTAACTTTATTTATACCTGCAAGAAGAATTGGTTTGCAGCTGGATTCCATACAAACATACGTACATACAAGTTACGGAAATAATAATTACAGACAAAAAATCTAAGGAAATATGAAAGTGCTTCACAGTGCTGATCAGAACACAATAAAACAAGAAAAAGAGCCCATGAACATGTCAGTAAAAAGTGTGTCCCATATGAAACAATTAAGATGCAGTATACAGCTTATTAAGCAAACAGCCACTGGAATAAAGCTGTTTTTAAAGCGCTTAGCTTTAGCTTGGGACCAGGTACCCTTGCCCAGATGGAAGGAGCCGAAAGTTGCAGTGCAAAGGGTGTCATGTAAAAAAAAATGGCCATGGTAGTGCTGAAGCCATGAGACCAGACCAAATGATCAAACAGATTCAATAAAAGTTTGATAGAAAAGAGTAATCATGGTCTTATCAATAGAAAGGATTTTTTTCTCAGACAGTGCAGTCTCTGGTGGCCCTTCTTTACCCCAGCTGCACAGTTCTCATTGAAGTTCAGTTCTAAGTTTATGATTGTCCCAAGGCATTTGTATGACTCCACCCACTGCACGGTCTCCCCTTGGATATGTGTCACCTCAGGATTGTGAGGGGTCTTTCTGAAGTTGATGTTCATGTCCTTGGTTTTGGACGTGTTCAGGTGAAGGTGAGACTCCTCACACCATCTGGCAAAGCATGATCATTTTCTTTTTTCTTTTTTTTTTTTTTTGAGAAGGTTAACAATAACAGCCGCCTGCATACTTAAAACAGAATTATTATGCAAAATCGACTTTTCAAAGCTTTTTTTTTTTTTTCATTCAGCACCACAGTTTTCTAACATGGAAGTCTGTTGACTTGTTTCTTTTAGTATGTCATTTTAGATGAGTATTGTGATTTAAAATGTGCAAATTATAACATGATCCATGAGTGTCATAGATTATAACTATATAGCAGACACACAATAGGTCATCTTTAATAGTTGACCTGTTTCTGTACTTGCTTTGACACTCATTAGAGTACCAGATAAAAAGAAGGTGAGAAAAGACACACCCCTGGGGTGAACCTGTGGAAGTGCAGAGGCTCCCAGATAAAATGCCATTCCCCCTTAATTTTTGCTTTTAGTTTATGAAAAAGTGTCAATTCAACCAAGTAAACCAGATTTAGTAATTTTCCAAATGTATAAGAACCATGTGTAACTAAGTAATTGGCACCTTCCACCCCTCTGTGAGGTCTATAAGAAAACTACATGGGATCAAGTAAATGTTCAGTTTTCCTCAAGGTTTCTGACTTATTTTCTCAAAGTAAAGGCCACTGGCCTAAGGTCATTTAGAGTTTTAGGCACACTAGATTTGGTAATGGGGAATCGTGAGTATCTTGAGTTGTAGCAAATAATTATAGGTCTCGTAATCGTAGCGTGAGACTGGGATAAAGATCAAACTTAGAACCATTGTACGACCAAAGATGAGCTGTGTCTGATATTTTGGAATCTTGGTCGCAGACTCTCAGGCAGGCTCTCCCCATATAAATATTTTGAGCTTTGGAGATATAGAAAGACTAATAATAAAGGGCTACTCAAACATGTGTGAAAGAAACAAAACACAACTCCAGATATGTTTTGTAAGAGGTAACAACATTCTAACATGGCTTAATGCTCACAAGAGTTCATTTTACATAATATAGGAATCTAGTTGTGTCCTATGTTTGCATATACTGCCTGTGGACACTTGAGTTATTGCAGAAGATATACCTGGAATGTTCAACAACAGGGTGACAGTAGCTCAGTTGGTAAAGTGCACATCCACTGATCGAAAGGTCGGTGTGCCACAGATAAATACTGTTATTGTGTCCTTGGGCAAGACACTTAAACCTCCAGCCTCCAGTGTCTGAGTGTGTGATTGAATGGGTGAGTGGTTTCTTGATGTAAGGCACTTTGAGCGACCATTTAACAATATTGTATTGTATTGTAACAGATCACATTACCACGGCAGGTTACAGATCTGTGGAGTGAATAAATGGGGATCCATTAAAAAAATCCATGGAACAAAAACAAGCACATTTGCTATAAATTGTATTCTGTTACACTGTAGTATTTTTGTAATAAATTTACTGAACTTTGACTATTGTATCTCTTGGTATCTAGAAATGAGCTTATTGTGTTTACTGTACATTAGAAACCGATTTGTTTCAGATTTTGTTTAGTTGTGGAATAGTTCATAGTTACTCGGTTTGGGCATTGAAATTTCCCTGTTGTTTCTCCACTGTTGGACAAATAAAGGTTTTCTTGTCTTAGTTTAGCTGTGTTTCAATTACAATTTAGTGGACTTGAGAACTGCTGATAGAGGTTATAATGTTGCCTGGTAAAACCATCTATATCTGTATTTTCTGTACAGAGGGATATCAGTCTGATCCTTATGCTCTCCATCATGTTTCGAGTCCAACCAAACATAATTACGCTCACACTTTTTTTTTTTATTTCAGTGACAAAGGAACTCATTGGTCACCTATTATCTCCCCTCAGATTAACAGAATAAATGCTGCTAAATGCACCACTACTCCAGCTTTACTGCATCAGTACTTGAACTTGTGTGCAGTAAATCAAATAGTATTTTCTTAGGAATAGGAGGAGTTGGATACATTTTATTTGAGTCACTACTGGACTCTGGCAAATGATAAAACTAGTTTTCGATACAGCTCCATGACTGCACATTAAACCTAGTAAGTATGTGATTGTGAATCTATTATGGTATGATGTGATGATGACAAGGGGCGTCAAAAAGAACTGGAAGAGAAAAGATGAGAAAAGAGGGAGAGAGAAAAAGGGGTGAGAGAGCGCAAGAGAGAGAGTGAGAGAAAAGTAGAGAGGGAGAGAGAGAGGAAAGAAAGCTAGAAAAGAGGAGTTAGAGAGAGCAAGACAGAGGAAATTGAGAGCTAGGAGATAAAGGGAGGGGGAGGAAGAAAAGAGAGGATGAGAGATAGAAAAGTGTAGCGAGAGGGACTGCTGGTCTGGTAAAAAAACCCAAAAAAAACAACAACAACAAAAAAAAAACACTTCCACTTGGATGGACAAAGGAATGCCACATCAAAAAACTAAGTTTTCACTTGCATAATATCATCAGGGTAGACGACCCAATGAATTAGAATGCCCACTGACTAACTTTGGGGGGTTTAAAGATAGACATATCACGGTGCTAATTAAATCTGGTTTATGACCAGAGTTAATTTTGGTAAGACTAGCGATAAATCACACTCCTCTCCTAATTTTGTTATCAGCCAGACACTGGTGCCACGAGTCAACTTCAAGGGACCATTGTTACGACTATGGATTGGTTAAAATCGTAATTTGCTAAGTTCGACTCATAAGTGCCCAAGACCATGCAAACGTGATGTTCCTAATGAAACAATGTTATTCTGAATTTCTCAGTGATACGTATGTGTAACACTTATGTTGTGTGAAAAAACAGTGAGGAAAAGAAAGCGTCACAAAATAGAATGTGAGTGAGAGAGAGAGCTAGACAAGAGTTTGTGAGAGAGTGAGAGAGAGTGAGAACAAAGAGGGAGCAATAGAGAGAGCATGAGAGAGAGAGAACTACAAAACAGAGGGAGTGCGAGATCCAAAAGAGTAAGTGAGAAAGAGAAGAGAGAGCGAGAAAAAAGAGACAGTGGGAGAGAGCTACACAAGAGAGGGAGTGAGACAGAGAAAAGAGAGAGAGAAGGAGAGAGCGCGAGGAAGGATGATGCAACTCAAATGTAATTCTCCTGTTATTATTACTGTCAGTGAAGGAGACCAGGGCTGTCATGGAAAAGTGCATCATCAAATCTATAAGCCTATGGAAGTATGGAAGCCTAATCAGAAAGTATGAGAAATATAATGCAATAATAACTGTAGGTAATGAAATGAGAATCCATAACATAGGCCATATTTTGTATTGGTAACAATCGGACAGGTTTAATCAAGCACAGATGTTCATTCTTCACTTGAGTCCACCCTCTTGCGTAAGTTAAATGAATTATGAATAGGCCTAATACCATGGAATAAGGCAGGTCATACAGATACAGGTCAGTACACTATAATCCAATAATATTCTATAAAAACAAATATACCAAAGCTTTTGTGTGCGATGTCCTAGAAAAAACATATTAGCCTATATAATTCATGTTTTAAGTAGACTTTAGTTTAATTTACACTAATTTAGATCTGTCTGTCTAGCTGCGTATCAGACGTAGAGTTAAGATTTTTATTAAGCTACTCAAGTCAGAGTAACTGTAAGAGTAATTGTCGGGACGAAACATCTGATTTATAATTTAAAGTTAATGTAGATGTAAGTATAAAATATTGAATTGAATAATGCACAACATCTGGTAAACTAAATCATATCTGAAGGAGTTTTGCAAGAAAGAAAAATGTTCAATGAATCCATCTATCTATTTTAGGCCTATTAAAAAAAGTGTGATTTATCCATTAGATTAGGTCTTTCTTTTCTATAGGCTGAATTTGTCCTAAGAATATAGACCTCTGCTATTGGAAATATTATGAAGCCTTTAATCATTACAATCAGTTAACAGGAATACACAGTATGCAAATAAATATATATGTTACTATACCAAATAAACTATGCACAGCTTTTACATATACACGAATATGCTCATGTTATCGTAACTAATAGTAGGCCTAGGGGCAAAAAGTAACTAATTATACATACTGACCTTACTGTAATTGACTATAGATTTCTGGAATAATTGTACTTTCTGAGTAGATTTTTTAAACCTGTAAACTTGTCATTGAGTACAATTCTAGCCATGTAATTGTAATTGGTTACGTCTGTGTAGACCCTCAGTCGTATCAGTATTTATCTTGGAAAAATCCGCCTCTGCAATGCCTCCCTCTGGTGACCACCACGGGTACTGCAAAGATGGCGTCGCTGGTGCTGATGCTGCGGAGGATACAGGCACCTCGCGGACACGGGAGGAGGATGAGGTTTCTATGTGCTGCCAGCCCCGTCATCGTTTGGCGCAGTCTCTGTGGCGCAATGGAATAGCGCGCTGGACTTCTAATCCAGAGGCTCCGGGTTCGAGTCCCGGCAGAGATGAGTCACTCTGTGTGCCACACGGCAGACCTGCGGAATTTTTTAGCATTGCCCAGTTGTTTTTCAGGAAAAATAGACTGATTCGGATAGAAAGGATGAGAATAATGATACTCAACTCGTTCTGTCTAGCTCAAGTTGAGTTCACACAAGGATATTAGATTATAGGCTAAAAATCTTACCTTATAGACTGTATCAAATAGCGATGCACCAGTAAGCATCCTTACCACTAGCCCATCTGCGATCACTGGTTAATGTAAATACCTATTGTGCATCTGTTTCTCTAGTCCAATATATGCAAACCTTTCACACCAAGTACCACCAAGATAATATTTGGCTTTCCAAATACCATCAAAGCGAAACTTGGACTATATCAGGCCAAAATTATGACTAATGTGGTCAAAAGTTAGACAAAACCAGCTCTAAAATTTGACTAAACCTGGGATAAAGTATAGTTCTAACACTTGTCTATTTAACCTAAAGGAGGACAAAACGGGAAATGAGAGATTTGCCTCTAAATAAAATTAATATTTAAATGCATAGTGAACCAAAATTAGTAGTAGCCTGGTGTTAATACTTGAGTGTAATTTTCACTGACCACTACTTACTGTGTAGGTTTAAATGTGAGTTTCCTATAGCCTATTTGGCATGAAATCCTGCTTGGAATTTTGTACAAATTGTAACTTATAGCCTTTCTTGGCAACATTTAGCTTCAGGTCTTTTAAGACCCAAAATTATTCCTAGATAAATATGTCCTAGTTTATCCCAACAAAAAGCATAAAAAATATAATTTGTGTAAATTACAAAACATTTCTAAAATAATGAAATACGATTACAACTAATAAGCTAAATATAGACTGTCATTTTCTATTTGAGCATCAATAGTATTTTCAATGATGCTAATGTAATCCCACTTGTGTCCACCAGAGTGCGGTCCATCCCCAGTATCATGAGCGGGCAGAGCGCACAGAAGGGCCTGGCACATTCCACTACTGCGCCAGGACACTTTTCAGCACAAATTTACAAATAATAACTCTTCCCTTATTATAGCCTATGAACTGGCAGCATTGAATGTATCCAGACTAGATTAATTTGCATATCATTACGCCTTGGAGATGTTTATTTATTCTTATTTTAGAACATAGATAGATCCACTTCTATTTATACTACTACTATTATTTATATATAATAATAGTAGTAACAGTAGTAGTAGTAGTAGTAGTAGTAGTAGTAGTAGTAGTAGTAGTAGTAGTAGTACACCCCCCCCCCCCCTCACACACACCCACACACACGTAAAAAAAAAAAAAAAAAAAAAAAACATATTCGAAAGGAAATAGAAGTAACCATTCTCTTATTACCAAAGTATTAAATACTGTACACTTTTTTTTATTGAATACTGTACAAATTTTAGGCATCTGTACTTAAGTCAATTTTAAAGTGGATACATTTTACTTCATTACATTTGAGAGCATGTATCTGTAGGCTACTTTCTACTCCACTACATTTTGAGCGGGACAGAGAAATAAAAGTTTTTCTTAATATTGTTTGAGACCTGTTGAAAAGGGTTAGAAGTTTATTTTTGACACGTCCGTGGTTTGAGCAAACAAAAATATGCAAATAAAGGCGGGTAAGAAAAAGACGATCAACTTAATTGTTCCTGTCGAAACAAAATCTTTACATTTGAAGCTATAAGATCTCAGAATCTGCGCGAAATACTTTTACTTTTTACTCTTTATATGCATTTTAAACGGGATACTTTAATATTTTTTCTTGAGTAGATTTGTTCATGTGATACGTCTACTTTTATATTTATTTTTTGGCTCGGTTGTCTATACTTTTTCTTCAGTAACACAATTAAGTTCTTCTTCCACCACTGGAGAAAGATCAAATGATCAAATGGTAAATCAGTAGAAGAAAAAAGTTTGTGCTAGCGAAGAACAACATCACAGTTTACGGGGCACTGTATTTGAACTCAAGGGGGGCATTTTGGACATCACCGTTACGCGTTCTGATGGCGCAATGAGTTACAAAAAGCGTAACTTGTACTTTAAGTGTCCTTTGCACAGATTTGGTTTGGTACATGTCCTGGCGCATTTTTGGTGCATTTTTTGCTGGGATTGTTGGCCTAATCGGGGGAAGAGGAGCAAGAGAGAAGGGGGAGCGGAAGGGGGGTCTGGATGTGTTTACGTCAGACAGAGAGAGAGAGGAATGCTCCACTGGATCGAAGAAAAAAAATGGAGACAATCTAACCAGCGCGAACCGGAAGCGAGACGTGCGTAATTATCAGATTATAACGGCGGAATATTCAGAGCGAGATTTGGAACAGAGATTATTGGTATATCGCAGTATTTTTGGTCCTAAAAGATTTTTACTTTAGTGTTTTGGAAAGAATAAAAGCTGTATTTTCCATATTGTATTTTACACTGTAGCGTATTGTAGAGTTTTAAAAAGTAGGACAATAAAAATATTCCATATCGTATAGAGTCATATAGACTTTTAAAAAGTAGGACAATAAAAATATTCCATATCGTCAGGCATTTGTTGTATCTAAAAGGTGTTTGTTATGGACCTAATGGAGACTAGACAGTTTCAGTGTAGAAATACTAGTCTATTTGGGTTAGTAAAAAGGACTGTCAAAACATTTCATTGTTTACTTAAAAGTGCACCACCTGTTTCTCCATGGAGATGCTAAGATATTTCTTTGTCTTAAATGTCCCATAGTATGACATTAAAGTTGCATACAGACCGTGCATGTATTCATTTTTTTAATAGTTGTGACCATTGGGCCTCTCCACAGATCTAACATGTAACCTGGTGGTGTCTCCTGCTTGTCAAATAAGCTTTCATTGGAAATACGTTCACAAAGAAATCACATCTCCATGGAGACAAGCAGGTGGTGGCCCTCCACCAGAAAAATTACATTAATCCCATTAATCCCATTAATCCCATCCACTCCATCCGTGGCATATATGATAAGGCGATGTTGCATGTGTTTCAATGTTTTGACATAGGCTCAACTGTAAGATCATATCGGGAATCACTGTAGGAACCTGGAAAACACCTAAATATAAAATATAAAATACTAATCTTTTTTTTTTTTTTTTTTTTTTTTTTTTTAAATCAAATCTGTCCAATATTCAGCTATGACCACATTATGTCCTTTGTTTTTTCCCCTAACGTAACTAAAACGGTAACAAAGACCGCTTCATTCAAGTGGGCTACATTTTATTGTGAAAAGGTAACCGGATGTAGCGTGATGGTGGTGCGCGTAACTTCACGTACTTGACTCCTGAGCTGCTTGGAGCGAGAGAGGAGCAGAGTGGAGCGTCCAGTCGCCGAGGAGCAGCAGAGAAGAGCGGGAGGAGAGCGCTGCAAAAGCCCGTGAAATGCTCCAAAACGCCCGCTCCCAAATGAACCCACGCTAGGACGCAGACGAGGACGCACGCGAGGAATACTCACCCCAATCTAGTCTTTTATCACCGTCTTTAAAACTGCGCGGGTTTGATGCTGTCCTCACGGAGATTTGAGCCAATAACGGACTTTTGGGTCGGCTGAACCATGCTGAGGCTGCTGCTCCTGACCCTGCTAAGTTTTCAAATAGGTAAGGCGTCTAGCATTTGCCGTTTTCTTTAACCGCTGTGCTAACCTTGATTGCACGGCTCGTGGAGTGGATGCTGGCTGCTTTGGGAGCGCGTACGTACAGGTGTGTGCGTGTGTACGTGTGCGTGCGTGAACCGCGTGCGTTGGGAGACCGCGGAGGTGGCAGCCAGAAAGGTGTCGTCTTCTGTGACCTTTTTTTTTTAAGCATTACCAAAAGACGAGGCTTTATAGCGTTTATGGGGAAGGCGCATACAACGTGACGTGAATGACAGTGATGGACAAACCCTACATCGCCTACCATTCCTCCTATAACACCTTACACATCTCCTTGTCTCCTTCCCTCACTTACAAATTTCCTCACACCCCTCTTTGTTGGTTTCTACAATGAACCAAGTGTGTGGTCAGTGTGTCCTCTTTACGCATCTGGGCACCCCTCCCTCCCTTCCTTCCTTAATTCCTTCCTTTCTTTTTCCTCCTCTTCCTCTGTACCTGTGGGGTGCCGGCCAATCAGGCAGGTAGGCTATTGGCTTAAACGTGAACCACCGCAAGTTGCTAGGAAACGGGAGGCTGGTGAAGGGAGGAGGATGGTGTGGTGTGTTTCATTTTCTACCTGTTTGAAAAAGTGCCAGCATTGTGGGTAATCCTTGCTTGCACTATAAGCTCTGCTCCGTTCCATTGTCCACCTTACCTAGTGCAGAGGTGGCCCACTCCCCTCCTCTCCAAGCAGACCACTCCATCATAGGTAGGGGGCGTGTACAAGGGGAAGGTACGGAGGAAAAGATGATGTCACCGTGTCTGTTGGGCTTTGTATCGGTCGGCGAGCATCTAACCAGAGCTCGCAACCAAATATCCAACCCCATTACGCCAAAAAATGCTGTTTTTTGCTTTTTAGGAACATTGCATGGAGTGACAAGATACTACTAGACAACCTTTTCAACATTGACTTGTATAGTATCCTCCTCTCCATCCACCTAGCCCTCTTTGTTCTTTCAATCACTTCATTGACTTCACACTGTTATTATGCTATTTAGGAACATTGCAAGGACTCATAAGACTACTACTACTACATAGACAGCCTTTTTGAGATTGACTAGGTTAGTACCCTCCCGTCTTGCACCCTTCATACCAGCACTCACAGTCAAGCATCCTACCTCACCACGGCAAAAGATGTTATTTTTGCTTTTTGAAACATTACAACTTGAGCACTTCATAGGCAACCTTTTGACTTTGACTAGCCTAGAGAATATTTATGAATAAAGTGTATTATTGCAGAAAATCAGAAGCTGTTTAATCTTTTTTGTATATTTTCATTTAATAATGTCATGTTCTTTGTTATAATTTATTTATTTTTTGATAATCGACTAGTCATCGTTGCAGCCCTAGATAACACTACTACACATAGGCAACCTTTTCGACATTGACTAACCTAGTACCCTCCCCTCCATCTCGCACGCTCCATCCTTCCAGCACCCTTGTTCTTCCTATCGCTCCACTTCACCCTGGTTGTCCACCCCTAAGTGCACATGACTGGCTCACTGCTAACACATGTATGCAGATACGCGTGTAGCATAACAACCATAATCGCCCATGCACGCTCCCATCCCATTTACATTTGCTAAGCCCCCCCTTTTCTCGCGCCTATTGTCTCAATCCGTTACGTTATACTCCACAAATGCAATGCTGCTCCAGGCTTTCCTGTGAATGAGATTAGCAACTTATGAATGCTAATGTATGATTTATAATACTGTAAAAACAGCTGGCTTTCGAAAGACCATTGAATAGTAGTGAACAGGATGCATCTTTTCACAAGCAAACTCTTATCTTTTCATTAGACAAGGAAAACATTATTACACGCTCTGCAATTTGGCACACATGTAATTGCCTAGCAGGCTTAATGACTAGATGGGTATTAGCGGAGGAGCTAAATGAACACTTTGGTTCAGTGCAGTGATACAGATGCGGGCTAATAGGCTAGTGCTAATGTAACCGAAATCATCACCAGTTCTGGCCAGTGTATTGCCTTATGGGATACTTTGTTTTACAAAAAGCACAATTTGGGAACCCTTTTCGTATGCTGCAAACATGCAGGATGTTTAATGTTTGAATTATTTACACAGAACAAGAATTAGATCAAATTTGAGTGTCTTTTTGTTGATTAGCATATCAATGGACAGTAAATTGGTGGTTTGCACAAGCAATTTTTTTAATTTAAGGTACAGCGTCTAACATTCTGGAGGTGACATGTCACTTCATGATTCCATGGAAACAGAAAGTTAAAACCGTACTATGGATCATTTTCCATGGAGATAGAAGTTTTATACCATACTGTGGAATATTATAACCAAAGGGACATTTCAGTGGAAAAATAAGGAAGTTTTCCAGTGCTATCTAAATTAAGTTTTTTTTAGTCTGTGTTTTGGCTTAATGTTACATACTGTAGCTTTAAATCAGGAAATGTAGGGAAAACTTGTGGGATTATTGAATTTAAGATATAAAGCAGGCCTACCAAAATTGACAGAGTTTATGTTATAGTAGTTTTCCCTTCTTATTTACCCTCTCTTAACCTCACTTGTATTTGGAGTGATTTGTGCATGTTTGAGCAATCTTTAATTGCTTACTTTCAAGATGCCACTTTGTTGATCAAATCCTATTTTCACCAGTACTTTGTTCTCCAATTTAATTTTCTTAATCTGCGATAATTGTAGGATTTGTTAGCGTCACATAGTAATTTTGGTACAAATGGAAAAAAAATTTGCGGCTCGCTAGCGTGATGTGTAGCTACCAGAGGTACCGACAGGTGCACGGCTCTTTGTTGTGATGACAATTATGGTGAGATCAGCTCCCATCGGGTACTGAAGTTTTTTACAGGAATCAGCCGATATCCTGGTTGGACATTTAAATTGATGTAATAAGACTATTAACGGGTCGTAATTGGCACAGAAAGTCTCATAATGTTTGAATTTTTATTTATACATAGTGGCTCAGCAGCTACTTGGCAAGATAAATAACTGCTCCATATTGATATAGCCTTATTTTATTTTAATTTAAAGAAAAAAAATGTTATTATCAGTCTCTGCACTGGTATGAGTTGATTTATATGATTGGCAGATACTTAAAGCTGCAGTATCGGTATGGGTGTAGAATCAGTATTGGAACTGAAAAAGCTGACCTAACCACTGATTCTATGACAAGTAATACCTGAAAATGTACATTACACAGCTATTGAATTTTTTAAATGTTACAAGTGGAATGAAGGGTGACTATGCAAATGTATACTTATGGAAAACACAGTCAATGGCCCATTGAAAAGAACTCATCTATTTCATTTGATTGTCTTGATGATTAATTGGATATTACACATGCTTGTTTATGCATACATATTTGAAGTACACCATTCATTTGCATGACAAGCAGGGTAGATGGTTTAAACCTTGTTCAAAGAGCATGCTGTTGTTATGTCACTGGGCAAGATACTAAATCCACAGTGCCCATTAGAAAGAGAAAACCAGGTTATTATTATAGTAATGTACATGAAAGAGATTTAGGATCTGTTTTTTGAAAGTTTTTTTTGTTATGGTTTTGATTTAATACATGTTTTTATGTGTTCTGTTTAATACTTATGCCAAAATTGCGTTAAAATTATATATGGAAATTTATGACAATGGGTATGAAGGCAACATAACAGCACAATTGAGACAGACATTGTTTAATATAGTAACCTAATATTTATTTTTAGTTTTACCTTTCTTGATTTAATTGCAAAAATGTATGAACATTCCTGAAATGTTAGTGGACTGCATACACTGAGCTCTTATGCCAGTTCTGACATCATACAATCCTTTTTTTTCAAATCACTAAACAAAATGCTTCTTTACCGACCCAATCCAAAACCCCTGTGTCATTGAAAACATTCCTTGTAGTAGGAAAAAAACAAACATCTGATACATATTATGCATGGTTTAACATCTCTAATCACTCCCGTGGCTACGCTAACATTAATAATAAATAACACTGCATAATCAATCAGTTGTAACACGCAGCTTTTAGTTCCTAATGTGAGCCTTGCTGAGGGATTTGCAGATTTGGACAGTACATTTCATATTTGTTTAGGCTAGTGCAGGTGCTGCATTTGTCACTTGTCCTTTTGTAAGACCCTTTATAAAACACGATTGACCGCCTCCTGCACGTCACTGCTAACTAACCCTAACTATGTTCCAAAATTCATGGGATTCTTGTATTAGTTTTGAAGTGCATATTTCACTGTTCAAACTTTATTGACCCACATGGAAAATTACTTGGACACAGTAGCTATAGGTGAACTATGAAACTTATCTAGTACGGGATCCACCACCTGCTTTTCTCCATGGAGATATTAATGTTTGTCAAATTGTCTTATTCTGCATAAAAATTTCTCCTGAATGCATTTAAATTGTGAATTTTGAACCAAATCCTATTATTGAAACATGAATCACAAATGTAATCACTATCACATGTAGCTATTTTTCCCAAATCGTTTGACCTAGCATTAAACTTACCTGTCTTGCGTGCCTTCATTTAAGTCAAAACATTCATTCATTCTTACTGTAAGCAGGCTCAGCTTCCCACAGATCTGACCAGTAACTTACTCTAGTGGTGTTCCCTGCTTTTCTCCATGCATTTATAGACATGTTTAATGCCATATTGTAGAACATTTAAAGCAATACCAGAACATCTCCATGAAAACAAACAGGCGGCTGACCCTGAAACAGAAAAGTTACATAGTACACCTTTAAAAAAACATACAACTATTCTTATAATGTGTGTACAGAACCCTACCGCAAATCTAATTGCAATGATTCTCAGAAAAATCCCAATTAGATTTTCTTCAACCCTTCTCTGAATCTTTCCCACCTCCGTCAGTTTGCCGAGTCGAGAAAATTTTCCGTTTCTTCTGACCCACAAATTTTTTCCCCCTTGGCTGCTTGGTCTGGGGAGCAATTGCGAGACTATGTATGCAATGTTAATGACTCAAAGTGGGCTGTAATAGTTCAAATAAAAATGAAGAATTAGGAAAGCCCCATAAAGAATCCCGCACGGCGTTAAAACTGATTTAGGCCATTCTGACGTATTTCCCGACCATAATAGCTGTGACATTTTCATCGAAATACATATGAAAGTTATTATTCTTGATATGTTTCACTGTTTTGAAGGAGTGAAAATTCAGATTTAGGTTTGAGAGCTGTGAAAAAGTGGTTAGTTGGGGCTAATCTAACAGGGCATGACCTTGATCTCATTATGCAGGTGTATCTAAAGAAATGTAAGATCAACACTTGGCACAAAAGTGTACAGAGAGAGATAAGAGCAATTAAAAATACACTTGAGAAGTTAGCTACTTGTGGATTAGAATAACTAGCTTGTGGTTGTTATTGTCAAGATAGGCCAATGAAGATTATTTATAGCTAATGAATTAAGAGTCAGTGGAGGTTTCTCAGATAGTGAAAGTCTGTCAGCGTAGTGTTTGTTGGGGCAATGCTCAAAATTTTAAAGGCGCAATACGTAACCTTTTGCCAACTACTTGCCCCCATGAATATATTATTTCTTTGATGGAAATGTTTCACAGTATGGCAAAAAAACTTATCTGTCTCCATGGATACAAGCAGGTGATGCCACCAGGCCAAGTAACATGTAAGATCTGTGTAGAGCAGGGGTGTTCATTACGTCGATCGCGATCTACCAGTCGATCGCGGAGGCATTTTGGGTAGATCACGTCCCGTCATCCATCCGGTCACATGACTAATATATAATTAGTGCAAGTCATCAGAGCAGTAATCATCATTCAAGTAATTATGAACATGTAAGAAGTTCCATTGTGTTGTGCAGTATTATCTCATGACGTTGTGCAAGGTACATCAAAATGCACTGTACATGTAAGAATTCATAAAATATTTACAAATAAATATATGTTTAACATTTTTGTATTAGGTGGTAGATCTTTCAGACATGATCATTTTAAAAGTAGCTCACATACTGAAAAAGTTTGACCACCCCTGGTGTAGAGGTTTCTTAAGAATGCATTTTTTTCAAGTTTTTTTGGTAATAGTATTACCTGTAATTCAGTATGTGCAAGACAGATGTTTAATTCCATACTGGTTAACATTCTAGGCAAATCAATGGCATCTCCAAGGAGATAATGATAGAAATGTATTAATCTTGTATGAGACACTCATAGTCCCTCTTTAGGCTAGTCATTCATTATTCAATTTTAGACAGGTATCGCAAATTGCATGCTCCTATATATCAACACTAAATACCATGTTTAGCAGTGGGAACATAGGCTGGGAATCTGCTATTTAATTCTCAGTCCTTTGGAATATGTGTGACACATGTGACATATTCCAAAGTGTGTCCATATGACACATCAAAGCTAACCAATAATTATACTAAGATACCAAATTAAAACCAAATTAAACAATACATAAAATCATTACTTTTCCCAATAACAATGTAAGTGCAAGCAGTAGCAGTTTAGCACATAACTGTTAAGACTCAAACTATTTAAATTTTAAAGAAGACATATTAGGCTTGTATCTGCTATATAGTTATAATCTATGACACCTGTGGATCATTATGTTGTAATTTGCACTGTAAACATCATCTCAACAAAGAGCCCTGTAGCTGTCACCTCCTCCTATGGATAACTGCAGATCACTCTAGCGGGGATCAGATTTTTTTTTTATTTTTTATTTGTACCAAAATGACTACAAACATACTACCGAATCTGGTGTGTATCATTGATTAAGAAGATAAAATTGAAGTAAGTACAGAGCAATGGATGTATACCAGTGGTGGTGAAAATGGGGATTAATCAGCAATATGCCATTTTGAAAATAAGAGATTAAAGATTGCTCCAACGTGCGCAAATCACCCTGAAAACAACTTCGAGAGAGAAAATGAGAAGGGGAAATAACTATAGCATTGCTAAAAGTTCAGAAAAGTTGATTTTGTATAATAGATCTGCTTGAAAAAACATTTTGCCATAGTTCAGGGGTTGCCAAAAAGATTATTCTTCATAATATTGTAAAACTTGACAGATTACATTTTAGTGCTGATAAATCCTCAAATATTTGCGCTTTTTTTTGGTCTATTTTCACTCTAATACTATAGCTTTAAAGCGCACTGCCTTCAACATTGGGTCACGGTGTAGAGCAAAATGAGTGAATCCTATTTACTGAGAAGGACCTCTAATTGACGTGAGCTACATTAGCGCTAGCATTCATCCAAGCATGTCAATCTGGATAGCCAAGCCCACGCTAATGCTAATATTCCATCCAATGTCTTTATGTACATCCCTGGTCGTTATACTGCCCCTCATTTGGGCTCCATTTAAATTCTTGGCATTTGGGACCTTGCAGTTATTTGTCAAAATGTGACACGTTGATTGCTTTGTGTTTGTTTAAGGGCATTCCGTGCGTCTTGTAATGCATTTTGAAGTGTTGGCTCTAGGTTAGCTTAACGGACTGTTCCAGGATTCAATCACTGCAATATGGCTGTGCAATGAATCTATTTTTTATTAAGACTGATTAATCTTCAGTGATCAGCTTTGGTCTTTTAATCGATCAGTAAAAGCATGCAGTTGGAGCAGAGTTCAGACTTTGGAGAAAGAAATTAACTAAATTTCTTCTATATTATATGAAATTGATTCTTGTGAGCTTTAAGCCATCTTATAATGTTGTTATCTTATCTAGAATTGAGTTTTGTTTCATTTACACGTTAATCATTTATTATTGGTCTGTCTACTCACAATGCTCGATTCTACCTTTGTGTATTACCACATGACATCACAAGGTGGAACAGAGTGTTTTCTGTTTGGATGAAGAACTCAGCCAAAATATGCAGGATTTGTGTGATAAACATCTGTGACAGAAACAAAACAAAAATCCAGGTATGTTTGTGATGAGGAAACAACATTGTAACATAGATAGAAAAATAACATAATTTAGGCACTTTCTATGACCTGATTGAAAAGGAAAGGAATATGTACTAAAAGCTGTTTTTTATTTGTTTTGATAAGGCAAATTAAATCAAATAAAAAATGTCCTTTTGCTTGCGGCGGAAATTCCTGGAAAGTCTGGAATTCTCATACACTGTTTGTAGTTCATGAGTTAATAATTTCATACCATGTTTCATTTTCAAACTTCTTTACTCTTCACAGAGAATTATTTAGTTGAAACTAGGATTTACTTTCACAGATTCAAACACCGCTCTTGTGTTGATTGTATCTGACAGAAAAAGCAAAGGGCTACTAAAAAAACATAGCCCCTTAAAACTCTCTTTTTTTAAGCACAGTCCCGGGAGCAAGAAAGAAACACTTCATCACATCTGACTGCATCTATTGGCCTTGTTTTCCCCCAGAAAACTGCACAGCCACATTCTGCACCGAGGACCAATTTAAAGGGTAGGATGGGGGTGGGGAACACACACTCCCTACCCCAAAAAAGTCCCAGTCGGGAGGGTGAAAGAGCCTCTCGCGGGCAGGTGGGCGGGTGATTAAGACCGATTCGACTTTTTCTTGTTTGTTTTAGGTGAAAGAAAGGAGGGGTATTGTGGTGACGGAGAAGTGTGCGCGGAGAAAAAGAAAAGAAGCCAAAGAATCAAGGAGAGAGGGATGAGAGGACGGAGGGATAGAGGAAGGAGGGGTGGAGTGGAGGAGTGCGAGGGGCCAGCGGCAGAGGAAAAAAGGGACCATTACTCAGGGCTGACTGCGCTCTCAGCAGGGACAGTGGGGCCGCTCATTCAGACAGAATATGGCCCAAATCCGGTTCAAAGGCTACATTTAGAAGCCGGGATTGGGAGCCGGCCGCGCCAAATCGCTGCATTAATGAGTGTGGCAGATTTACTTACTTCAATAGGTTTGCATGCGCTGCAGCTCGGACAGTTGGGCAGTTTTAACTACTATCCCTGGCACGGTTCTACATCAACAAGAGTAAATCAAATGCCCCCCTGCACCCCCATGCACCAACCTCCACACCAACACGTGAGATATAGGCCAGGTGTTAACCAAATACAGGTACCAAAAATAAGTCTTTAGAATAGTCACTTCAAATTCAGAATAGAGTTACTTCTGTAATATCAAAGGAATACATTGTGGTAATCATAACGTTTATGTATATTAGTAAGGAAAAAATTAAATACAGCTCTTGTGGTGATAAATAAATGCATAACAAACAGTGCGACACATTTTTAAATCTTGTCACTTTTTTCACTTTTTCTCACTTTTACTGTTTGCAGTGGGCCAAGGTTATTCCTTACCTACATTCTGAGCATTCTTATTTTTCACTGCAATGAGGTTTTAAGCATGCTAACTGTACTTCCTGATTATTGAGTAATAAAATGCTTTCTAATTAGATGCAGGCAGTACACAGCAGACTTATCTTTACCTCAAGAACTGCTTATATAATATATCTGTACTGGGACAAGACAGATATACGGGAAATTGGGTACAGACCTTAAAAGTAAAATGATGCAACTCAACTTGAAAGTATTCTAAGAATTCAGAATACAGAACTCTTGATTGGACCATCAGAATATGTTACAAAATACATTTAAAAATGTCTTTCACATCAATAGTTATGATATGTGACAGACATATGTATGCTAACAAAACAAGCTATCATCATGCAGATAGTACAAATTTTTTTAAAAAGTTAATTTTGTTGTGACCTTGCATGCGTGGCTAGATAAAGCTGGCATAGACCTCATTGTCAGCCACTGCAAACAGCACAACAAACGCTATTGTCTATTCCAAGAAAAGTCACCAAGAGTTCACAAACAGACTTAATAATGATTCTAGCTAGAAATTGCCTGACTAACTTAGATCAGCTGTTTTTCAAAGCTAAAGAGTTATCTTGTGTTGGAAGAATGTAGCCGATGCTGTTCATACCTCAACAACTGAGACACTGTCATCTCTTAACCTAAACCTAGATTAGCTAAAACTGCACTATGGAACTTTTCTGGTGGAAGGTCGGTCACTTGCTTTGCCTGGAATGTTCCACATTATGGCATAAACCTATCTTTCATTTATTCTATTACAGGTGTTTATTGCCTAAGCATAGCCCACTTGGTAGTTTCCAGGGAGATTTATGCCATTTTGTGGACCATTCTAGTAGTGTTGTCATGATACTAAAATTTCAAAATTGATTCAGATCCTAAGGAATAGACATGATGCTCAATACTGATTCCGATACCACTATGATAACAAAAACATACTGTTTATTTAGTCTTTATTAACGTGTGGCCTTATATCTGTGTAATTCTTCAGTTGTCTAGGCATATTCGATAGTGGTCCATGGGCGTATACTTGTGTATGTGGTCTTCTACTTGTTCTGATACAGCTTAAGATCATTCTAAAGCAGGGGTGTCAAACACATTTTCACCAAGGGCCACATCAGCAAAATGACTGCCTGCAAAGGGCCAGATGTAAAGTAAATCTAAAAAATAAAAATAAATAAACTACCTTTTAAACTTGTTAATTAACTGTTTCTGTATTTAATACTTATTCAAGTTACAAATATTAAATATGTATTTGCCTAGGTATTGAAATATGGCTGTGTAACTGCATATATCCTGATAAAATGACATTTTAAAGACATCATACCTTTTAATGTACCCTGTTGAGAGCCACATAAAATGATGTTGAGGGCCACATTTGGCCCATGGGCCTTGACTTTGACACATGTGTTCTAAAGCTATTCATGAAAGGTTAATTTCTGTCTTGTAAATGTGATTTTTTTAGTATTGATACTTGTTCAATTGTCTATCTAGTTTTGATACTAGTTTTAGTATCGATTAGTATCTGATTTCCAATACTGACAACCCTACATTTCAGACAAAAAACAACATCTCCAAAGAGAATAGAAAGTTTTCGGCCCTCTACTTAAAGTCATATATAGTTCTCCTTTTATATTAGTTTGGTAGTCCGAAATTGAGTCAAGAATTTCTCTTGATTTAAAATGTCTCATCCGCATTACCTACCCTCTTTCTGTCTCCTATACTTCCTGTTCTGTCCACTTGTGTTCTTCTCTTCACACCAGTTTTCCATGACATGTTTGAATTCCTTGTTTTAACTAACGCTGCATCCATGTGGTTCTCAGATGGTCTGTGTTTCTGAAATAGGAAGTCATTTCTCTTACTAAGTGTGCTTTCATCTGACTCACAGTACTAAACCCCTAAATACCGTACCAAACGAATTCAGTACCTTTTAGCAAAATGTTTTCTAAGTCTCTTGAAATCATTTCTGATTTGCGTTTTTATTTTACAATTGCACTGATTCTTTCTGGTTTTCATTATGATAGCAGCAACTCACCTCAAAGACGCCACAACAAATATCTGAAAAACATGTGCTACTATTTAGTTAGCATTGTAAAAACAATGTAAAAAAGAAGTGAAAAAGTCATCTCTCTTATTTATAAGTAACCCCAATGTGGCAGCAACACATAACTGATTTTCAAGCACTGTAAGCAAATTAACAGCCATCTTTGCTGCAGTGACTGTAATGCTTTGTTTTCCAGCCAGACATTAAAAAAGCAAATTTGGCACTACTAGTATTATATTGCATTTTTTTCAAATATACTTTCCAAAACTCGCAATCTCCCACAAAGTTAAGGTGGATTAATTTACACAATTTTTCCCATGTATCAGATATATATATATATATATAATCTTTATTAACAGAGAACAGGAAGTGTGCAGTTAGCATGCTATGATTATTATCATGTTGTTATCATTATTGTGATGCAAATTCTGATCTTGTCTCTGAAAGCTGTGAAACACACTTATCGTGGTAAATAATAAGGATGATCAGAATTTATAAGGTAAGTGAGGAATAACACTAGACAACTGCAAACTGTTTAACATGAATGACTTCTGTTTTTCACATTTTTAAGACAGTAAAATCAGTTACAAAACCACTCAAGCCTCACATTAGCATTTTGATTAGTAGCTGAATACTTTCTCATACATGCCATTCCATATCTCTCTGGATGATTTTGGCAAACTTCTGTCCTTCCATCTTACTCCCTCATCCCTCGCTCTGTCTGAAATCCCATCTTCTCTCAAGAGTTCATTTTACACCAACAACTTCCTTTGCATTGTTCATCCCTTTTCTTTCCTCCTCTTCGTTCGTTCTCTGTCCCCTGCTTCTCCTGCTTGCCCCTATCCCCTTCCCTCCCTCCGCTCCTTGTCCCCCCCCCTCCCCTACTTCTCCCCCTTACTCTTTCCATCCACCCCCCCACCCCCCCTCCTTTTGATTTCTCCCTCTCTCCTTTTTCTAATAAGTTCCAGATGTGCTGCTCGCATTCCTTTGGTCGACGGAGAGAGAAACTCAAGAGGAGAGTTAGGGGGCTAAGGGGGGCGAGGGGGTGGGGTGGCTGTTAGCGGTATGGAGGGGGGGGGGGGGGGTTCGGTTGGGAGCAAAAACACATGAATTTAAAGATGAGAAGTCATACTCTTGCACACATAAAAGCTAAAAGAATGCAGTCGAAGCAAACGCTGAGGGGGTGGGGAGGGGGGAGACCAATGTTGATGTTCAGAACTTTTTGGGACATTTTTCCGTGCGCCCCCCCCCCCTCCCCCAGGAATGTGGCTGATGATGTCACTGCTGCTCTTTTTACTTTACTGATCTCAAACTTTCTGAAACCCTTTTTGTATGCATTGCAATTGTTGCATCACTTATATGGATTTGAGTGGAGGTACTATGTTGTTTTTGATAACGCAAAATATTAGTCTGGCTTACTTTAAAGCTCTATGTAACTTACTAGTGAATGATCCACCTACACCTTATGTCCATTGAATTGTTAATCCTTTACCCTTGGATATATATATTTAAAAAATAAGATACTAATTAATACAGAAACTAGTATTGAAACTAAATATTTTGACATGTGAGCAAGTATCAATAATAAAAAAGTCATATCCACAGGACATAATTGAACCTTTTCTGAATAGCAATAGAATGATTTTGAGCTCTGTCAGAGGAAGGATAAGACCACATAGACTAGTATACACCCATGGATCACCATAGAACCTACCTGGACGAATGAGGGATTACACAGATATAAGCCCGCATGGTAATATAAACGAAAGTACTATGATTTAATGTTGAAAATGACATTCTATTGTTTATAGAAAGACTATTTTCATAATCATTGTGGTTTTGAGATTGAGAATTGAGTCTATTCCTTAGTGTTGAGTTGGCCTGGTGGCTTCTCATGCTTCTCTCAATTGAGGTATACTGTGAAGCATTTTGGGCGAAGCAATAACATCTTGTGGAAGTGATGGACCTTTCACCAGAAATGTTACATAGTGAAGCTTTAAGTCTTGGTTTGAATCTAAAATGTTCCTCTTCTTGTGTATTTGTTGAATATGGGTTTAGTTGAGGCATGGTTAGTTATGGTTTAGTGTTTCACATTGTCATTTGGGTTAGTTTTGTCCAGCATTCAAGATTATGCACTTTCGACATTGGGTTCTACCAGGTTTAGCAATAAGTTGGTCGTGTTTTCAATCGGGATTTTGTGCTGTTTTAGGTATTGTCTTAGTTGTATACATGCCTGGTTTAAACATTTTTCAGACATTTTGTACCAAAATTTGTGACTCTTTGATAATACCGAATTGTGTCAACCTTTGTTTTGGTTGGGGACCAGTTTAGTTTTGCTGGGTTTCAGATGGCATCATAATATCCAAACTGTCAATAATATTTAAACCAGATGGGGGGAAGCTAAAATGCATGTTGTTAAAATGCTGATTTTTGTTGTAATACAGTGAGTTCTTGGATCTAGTCATTAATAAAAATAATCAGGTTCAATATCTATGAACACTGTATCCACATGGTAAGGTACAGTTTTTTCAACAGGTGAATCTGGCTCTTGCCCCCATCTGGGAGTATGACATCATCACATTCTAGAGTCTGAAAGCCACCAGTAGATTAAATCTCCTATAGAGCGATAGCTTATAGGCTCCTGCACTCCATCTGAAATTATGATCAAAATTCTTCAACATGAAACTATTCTTCCTGTCATTCATGTCATATTGATTTTTAAATGCTCATTATTGAAGTACTACTGGCATGAATTTATTCAATTTCACTCATTATGCTATTTACTACTATGCTACTGAAAAGCCAAATATCATCTACTCTTAACGCGCTGGTTAGCTAGCTAGCTTCCTCACCCACATAACTACATTAAGGTCAACTGTCCACGCTAACTCCATCTCCTCTGTACAATAAAGCCACCCTCGGGGGCTAAACCGTTGCCTGGATAATGAGGCAGTTTTTTTTCCTCTGCGATAGACTGGCGACGCTTTTGAAGTCTGGTCATTAAAACAATGTGCAGATGCTTCATTTTTGGTCAAAGCGGCTAGCATACACGCATGCCGAGATCCACCCACAGCCCTGTAATGTCCATTGAAGTTTACTGGTGCATGGGGACATTCCTCTACCATGCGCTTTGACGGGCAGGTGATAAAACGGCCTTGAATGGAACAGAAATTAATTAGCGGACGACTGTATGCGGCCCACTGTAAACAGATTTTGAGGCTGTTCTGACCAGGAACTAAATAATGACATATCCACCAAAGAATGCAGAGAGAGGGATGACCCAGAGAATGTGTTTGTACAATAATGGGTTTTATTATGGGCATGCCCAGGAATACGGTAGAATCTGTTCACTTATAATAAAAAAATAATTAATTAAATGCATTTTTAACTAATTAACTGGATACATTCACACTCTTCCTGGTTTTGGTCTTGGTGTGAGTCCAGTTTAGTTTGGCCCTGTCCTAGTCCTGGTTTAGTCCTGGGTTTAGTCACGTTTTTGGAACGCACCTAAACTACAACAGATTTTACAAGTGTCACGGGACATTAGCAGTACACAGCTAACATTGAATATCAGATACACAGAGCTAGAGCTTTGAGATTTATCACAGTCAAATCAAAATCATTGTTTGAATGTTCACAATTAGCAATTCTCAAAGAATGCAATTATTTAAGTCCTTTGCAAACAACAAAATATTATCTAAAAAACTATAAACTCTAAATCAACTCATAAATCAATTAGCATCATAGCTTCATTTTAGCAATTGAATATGAACTTATTGACATTTTTGGCAATATTGTATTTTAGAATTAAAAATAATCTCAATATCTTTTTGGTTTTACTGTGACTACGCAGGTCTGGACATTGAGGTTTAGAGCCTTGGTGGAGGTCTGCTACAAGAGTACTCCTAGTTCATGTTATTTACTACTGATGACCTCTTTTGTTCACTCAATAGCTTAACGACCTTCATCCTCTTTGTCCATGACATCTGACGGATTTCTTACGTATGTCCAAGCTGTTTGAAGATAATGGACCATGAAACCAATGGATACATGTAGGGAAGGTACAGGCAGAGTCTGCACGGGTCTTCTAAATACCTTGGGACATTAGTGAGGTCGGCCGTGGAGGTAATCTATTGACGTTCCCATTCATCCTTTAGTCATTGGTTTGTAGGCCGAAGACAGAACTTTGCAGAGTGTCCAGTCTCACTTGGTCTTTACAAATGGGTGGTGTAAAATGGACAAATGCATTGGAAGGATCTGTCATTGGTAAGTGAGTTAGCTGAAGATTTGGTATTTTTTGGTATTTATATGTAAAAAGGCAGATTAAACTCACTATTCACAAATTTTATCTGTCTTTACATTGTTTCCTAGTACTTTTTTCTGCATAAATAGTAGTTTTTGCATGAACTCGCATGCAGGTGTAGTCAGTTACATAGTGATACGTAATAGCTTTTGCCACGCCCATTTTTTAGTGGACTAATCAGTTTCTCGTGTAGACTACAGCCCTAAATTGCCCTGTAGGTCAATAACTTTGTTTATAATTCTGCTATTTTATAAAACTACTTTGACACAGTAATTCAATGAAAAGTAAAGCTTGTATTTATGGTAGGCCTATCATTAAAGTAGTTTTTCTAGAGTTTGTTGTAAGATTTAAATGTATTTGACCCATTCGTCTCAATTCATCAGCTGCAATGTGTGACGGCATTACCCCAGACCTTGATCAGGAGTACCTGATATACTAGATACTACTACTGAACTAGCTCTAAGACATTTATCTCTCAGGTGTAAAACTTAGAATTTTTATTTCTTCCAACAAAGACTTTGCATTAAGGCAGCATGATTTTGAAAAAAAAAAAAAAACAGATTGCGATTTGATTATGATCACATGGTCACATTTTTATATAGCATTTTTCCACCTTCAAAGCACTCAAAACACTTTACATCATGGAACCACTCAGCCATTTACACACCAGTGTACACAGACACTGGGAGGGAGGTAGGTTAACTGTCTTGCTCAAGGACACAATAACAGCATTCATCTATGGGAACTGGAATCACACTGACAACCTGTGGGTCAGTGGATCTGACAGCTTTAGCAGTGATGTTTATGGCTGTTACAGCCATCCTATAGTTTTCACAACATGTGTGTATGGGTCTACTGTACTTGATTAGTTAGTTAGTTAATATCTCTGTATTTACTGGACCTATCCACTTGAAACTGGCTAAAAGTTCATCGCTCTGTTAGCATAAATAAACAAAAGTGAAATTGTCTGTGTAGTCCCTCAGTTGTCCAGGTCTGACCCATAATAAAAGCCAAAGTTAAATATGTGAACTGGACTGTCCAGTTGACAGATTTAACTTTGGCTTTTGCAAAAGATCAATTATTTTTTCACAATAGCTTCAGAAAGTGTTTAGTCCTGACTCTGGGCACCAGCAGTAGGCTGGTCCCTGAAGTCCTCAGAGTGTGATATGGTTCATATGTTACTAACATGTCGGAGATGTACTTTGGTGCTAGGCCATGGAGAGACTTGTACACAAGCAGAGCTGTTTTAAAGTCTATTCTTTGAGCTGCAGGAAGCCAGTGCAAAGACCTGAGCACAGGACATATGTGCTTGTACTTCCTGGTTCTAGTCAGGACCCGAGCAGCAGTGTTCTGGATGTACTGCAGCTGTAATATATCAAGTTTGTGAAGCCAATCCTAAACAAATAATGATAAGGTTCAACATTAGTGCAACATAAGTTGGGGTATTTCTTTCAAAAACAAAAAGTGAATCTCCCATAGAGTTATATTGGCCCCTGCCCTCCATCTGAAAGTTTTGAAATTCATCATCAAATTCTAGAAAATGAATTGTCTATAGCCCCTCTGAATCCTACCTCCAATGGAATAGTTTGTAATCTTGAGCGAAGGCCTGTTTGAATATTACTGCTGGGATGGAGGGTCAAGGCTGCGGCTTTTACTGGCCACTTGTGACAGATGACATTGCAAGAAGCCGAGGTACATACCAATAAAATTAGATTGCGCTGGATTGAATTAAAGCGGACCTTGGGAGGGCGTGATTTGTGGGTGGTGGGTTGGTGCCTGGATTCCTTTGCAGTACAGTAGTCTTTAGGAGTGTATACATGCTACTGTATCGCTTTTGGGCTGCATAAAGAACGGGGGAAGTGACTAAAATCAATGAACTACCTAACCTACCTAGAATTTATTATCGATCGGCAACTCATTAGCAGCAACTCATTTGTTACAATTGCCAGAGCGCAGAAGTAGCTAAATGTTGCTAGCAGTGCAAACATTTACAGTATAGGACATAGTTTTATTTTTATTGATTTCTGGGTGTGAATAGTAGGTCTGCACAATTTTGGATGAAAGACATCGAATTGCATCAAATTTGCAGTTGATGTTTTCAAACGAAGATTCAATTCATAGTTCACATCGTAAACTTGTTCATTGTTCAGAGAAGATTGAAATATGAACTGCTCAACTAATACATAAATCCCATGATTCTCAAAACATGTTTTTATATTTGTAACTACAAGGTTAGGATATTTCATTCTTGGAGCTGTACCTGATTTTTGCTTTCTTAAAAATGTGAATAACAGAACTAGTTTATTAATGGTTTGCAGTGGTCCAAAGTTATTCCTCACGTACTACATGCATTTCAAGCATCCTAATTATTCACCATGATGAGTTGGTGGTTGGTCGAGTATAAGTGCTTTTCATAACTTTCAAAGAGCAGAGGTCGATTTAGTGAAAAGGCATAGCAATCTGTATGTCTATAGATCTTTAGTCGTTTAGTCGATTAATCGCAAGAGGTCTCTTAGTCAACCACACTTGTATTAGTCGACTAATTATTTTATACAGATTATACATACTGTGGAACATTCAAGATGAAGCAATAAGATCTCCATGGAGACAAGCAGGTGGCGGACACTTCACCATTGTACACCTTTCATTTGGGACAGCATTAATGAATGAATGAGTGTATCTGGCATAGTAGCTAATTTACATCGTCTAGTCAGGAGGTAGACAGTAGGTAAAACAGAATACAGCATGACAGACAATGGAAGATAAGATTAACCCATTGCATATTTCGATTTTATCCTTGGGCAAGACATTTCTCTCATATTTACCTCTCCAAACTCAGGATGACCTCAAAACTATATAATTTCTGTCAAAAATAACTACATAAATAAGTGCAACAAATTTAAGCAAAGCTAGTTTACAGTTTCCTCAAAAGTCTGTACCTATACAAATGCTGCAGTGGTTTGATATGTAGCCTATGTATGTCAGTGTTAATACTTCTCCTTTTGTTATCATGGTCACCCTTGGTTACCGGCGCGTTACCCTTTGTCCACTGCTCCGCACCGCTGCTGCACAAAGACCTAAGCACCTCGATGTATTCACGTGCCCCAAAATGTAGTCCCACCGCATACCCCGTCGGCGAATTTTCATATCACCCTCCGCTGATCCCAGGGGTTGCCATGGCCACCCTGTCTGTCATTGTGTCAGCGGTGCTCACGGCTGTCGCCATGGAAACCCCGCCTGTAACACAGTGGTTTGGTACAAATAAAGCTCTTCTGATGTGAGAGCAGCCCTGTGGACACACGGTAAGATTAATTGCAATTGAAATAGAAATTTGCAAAGCTTGCAATTACTTAGGCAACATAATGTCATTTAAAATATCATGTATTTATAACATATATAGCCCTGCAGTTTTAGTCCTCTACACACGTGTTCTGAAATACACATGATTTAAAGAAAAAATCCATCAGAGGAAATAAAAAAAATCTAAAACCATTCAGGAAGGTTGGCAAAAGTATTGAAAATCAGATACTAATAGATGTACTGATATTAAAAGAGGTAATTGATATAACAAATTGGATTAAGTTTAGTTCAAAGAGAAAGCAGAACATGTGGCGTTTGTGAGTGTGTGGCTTTGGCTAGAAGATGAGTTTTGGGGCACCATTCAACAAAAGATGAGAAACATTACCAATCTAGTATAATTCCTTATCTTTACTAATTAGGTTAATTGAAGGTTTTTAATTGTTGCAACATATCATTGACCCATATCAGGAAATAACATCACTATTCACCAAATTTAATTCTGTTTTTTGAATATTTATTGGCCAAGTTAAACAGACAGTATTTGAATATGAAATATGCAAATAAGTGTGGCTCTAGATAGGGGTCATTGAAACTAGCAGTTATGGGGCGATATCTATATTTGGATTTCCAACTGCGACTGTCGAAGGTAAAGCCCCATCCTGCCCGCACCATTGGTTTAGCAGGGAGTGGGTGCTTAGCTACGCTGTCAGTCAAATTGCCAGTCTATTGCTAACTTCAGGTGAAGGAGGTGCCTGATTTTTCTGTTGTTAATGTTCATATTCAGATTTATGGACACAATAGCAAAATAAAAATACCAGGATCTTGTAGAGTGGATTAATATGAACATTTTAAGATCAAAATAACAAGTCTATTACGAAGAGAGATTGATTCTGGAGGTCAAGCTGCATGGGGTGTATGCAGACCAGTGCTATAGAGGTCCACACTCAGAGTTGAGAAAGCAGAAAGGGAGCTTTTCTGGTTGATATCATAAGGATATTGAATTGAAATCAGTTTAATCAAAAATTCTGTTGACTACAAAATTGCAAATATTTAAATTTGGAAAAATGCGAAAGCTTAGCTTTTGATCAGGTCAACTATAGTCATTTAGATTAAAAACACGTCAAAAGATAGGTACACATTTTGGAACATAGAACTGGAAGTTTTAACTCCTTGGGTGTTGTCTCTTTTTGTCCTGGGCCTAAGCTGATAAGAAGAGGCGCTCTGTGTCTCTGTCCCCTCTGGTCAAAGGTTGAGATGGAACTCCTGGGGTCTGGTCCAAAGATGGCCAGTGTATTTCCTGTTGAAACCACCCACCTAAGTTTAAGCGGGGCGGCTAAACCAGTGAGGTGAAGTCATGAGTGTTAACTTGGCTAAAGTTGAGTGGGGGGTTTTGTGAATTTCCATTCATGCATTGTGAACCATTAACACAGTTAATATATAAAAATATATAAAAATATTCACAAGCACACAGTATTCACAATATTCACAACATGAACAATTTACATACAGTAGTTCCTCTTCCCTCTTTAGAAAAGGTCATTAGCTAAAATTGTTTAATCAAACAGCCGGTTCTTTTATTTATATCGTGGTCACAGCACAGTAGTCTGAATCAGTCAGTGTCTTCTTTCTTTCTTGAAAGATTGTCAGTTGTTCCGTCCTTGTTGAAACTTTGTGGATGTTTTAAGAAAAAAGTAATCCTGTGTGCATCCATAAATCTTACAATGGAATTTAGGTCTGGTCTGGGAAGCGCCAAGATGCGTCAAAGCCAAAGAGTTTTAAACATTTCATACTTGGGTCCTTTACCATGGCAACGATGAAGAGGTGCTTTTCACAGTTTCATAGGTCAATCTGTAATACTACACAATACTAAAACTAGCATTGAATATAGATACTCATATGAGTCGATATTAACTAAAAAAGTCACATTCACAGGACAGAAATGAACCTTTCTTAGAACGATCTTGAGCTGTATCAGAACAAGTATAAGACCACATAGACAAGCCCATGGACCACTATGGAACCACCGTGGACTACAGAGGGATTACACAGATCACACGGTCACAATATAAAAGAAAGTACTATGATACAATGTTGAAAATTACATTCTATTGTCTAAAGATGGAGTGTTTTTTATTATCATTGTGGAATCAGAATCTACATTGAGTCTATTCCTTAGTATCTAAATCGAAATTTTAGTATCATGACAGCACTACCATTCAGCCCCACTACATACGTTTGCGGGAATCTTGGCGTGGACAGACAAAGAGATTTTTTTACCCCCCGCCACTTCCAAATAAATGTGTCTCCACGGCAACCATGTTAGTAGTAATGGACAGGGAGAGTACATCAGAGATTGGGAGGCTGCATCCATACTAATGCATTTTCAGTTCAGAAGCATGTGCAATACAGATCTCCGCCTTTGTTCAATTGGTTTAGGAAATGTCAGGACAGTGCCATTATGTCAGTCCAGATGTCCATTTATTCTAATAAGCGCTGAATCTCAAAATGAACAACTAACTTTGTACGCTGATTTTTATAGTACTAGTGCCTTAACATTATTTAGCAAACAGATACTAAAATTTCAAACTCGATTTGGATACTAAGGAATAGACTTGATACTCAATACCAATTCCAATGCCACAATGATAATAAAAAAATACTTTTTTCTTAAGACAATAGAATGTGATTTTCAGGATTAAATCGTAGTACTTTCTTTTATATAACCACATCGCCTTGTATCTCTATATACGTAATCCCTGGTCGTCCAGGTAGGTTCCACAGTAGTCCATAAGCATATACTAGCTTATGTTCTCTTATACTTGTTCTGATACAGCACAAGATCACTCTAAAGGTATTTAGGCAAGGTTAATTTCTGTACAGTGAGTGTGACTTTTTTAGTATTGATACTTGCTCAAATGGGAATCTAGTTTTGATACTAGTTTTATTACTACTACTAATTAGTATCTGATTTTTGATACTTTTGACAACCCTAATTTATACCTATAAAGAGAGAGAAAAATTATGTACGGTAATAACTAAAACAAAAAAAAATACAAAAAAAAAACTGTAATAAAAACATTGTCTTGAAAGTCTGAGAAGTCTGCAGACAGTTTGGCGGGCTAATCCTGAAGTATGAGCTACCAAATAATAGGGCATGAACGGAGGGCAAATGCACAAAGGAGCGGAGAAAGGAAGGGGTCACTAGCTCCTATTTAGCGGGGTCCTGCTAGGTAAAATGAGAGAGCAAGGAATCGTGGGTAACAATAGCACAGACAAAAGAAAGTGTCTCAGTCTTTCTCCATTCGGTTTTTCGGCAATTCCCCCCCATCCCACCTCCACTAGTCACCTTTGTGTTACAGCAGCGGGGGCCCCCTCCTCTCTCGATTCGCTCCTATAGGCCCCAGCGTCGCCATGGAGACACGTCATTATCAGGATCCTGCTCGGCGGCCATGTTGTCGAAGGATAGGAAGAGGAAGGCACAGGTGCTCAGAGAATTGATTCAGAGATAATCATTTAATGGGATTACAATATCAATACATGGATTAGGCATTCTAATACTGCGCTGTCAATTATCGCTAGTGAAGGCAATTACACTGTTGATAAATCACTAACGTCAATAATCTTTTACGAGGCAAGCATGTACCATTTAAGTTAAGTACAGTTATTGCATTAGCATCTACATTAAAGGGCCTGTAGCTGATTTTTTTCATGTATTTGAGTAAAATGTGTCTTGCCCCACTAAAGATATTTAAGCTGCCCTAGAGATCAAAATAAGTCAGCTTTGTACTGTTCTAAAATGTTGCATTAGGAATTAGGAAATGCCCAGTTACCATGCTAGTTGTTGTTAGCATTAGCATGATGGCAAAAATCGATCCCGCCTCTAAAAGTTGTGAATTGTGAAATTGTGAAGTACTTATAAACACATTACTGTGAATAAATGCTGCTATGTATATTTTTTTTTATCAGGATTTCTTGACCTTTTGACCCCATATGAACCCAGTTTAAGGACATCTTCTGACCCCTTAAGGCCTATTACAGCTTTTACCTAAATACAATTAAAGAATGTCAAATATCATGTATCCTAATCTGAAATTGGTAAATACCTGGAGGATTTTGGTATTCAAATCCCCCAAAAATATTCTTAAAGGGGCTGTACCGGATTTTTTATTTTTTATTTTTTCATTTAATAAAAGTAAAATATGTTTTACTCCTATACAGATATATTGTAAAAGCAGCTCTTAGGGTCAAAATAAGCCTGCTATGTAATATATAAATCTAATTATTAAATGCTGTTATCGTATGCAAATGCTGGTGTACTGTTAGCTTGCAAGTTTTTGTTAGCATTAGCATAACAGCTAAACTCTAGCTTATGAAAGTTGTGTAACACTCTTCTAAACTCATTGTGGTGAATAATTTGAGATGCTAGGAATGGAACACTATGTACATGGCAATCAGCTAGTTTAGTTTTTCACATTTTTAAGACCATAAAAATCAGGTACAGCAGCTTTGTCTTTTGAAAGCATTTTGTCATTTTTCATCAGGACCCAGTAGTAAAAAACCTAGCCCAGAAACAGAAACTGTAAACAATAAGTGTGTTACTTTCAGTGTAGCTAGCTTCTCCCTTCAGATAGATATAAGGCAATGTCCACCAGTAATCTGACTAGAACTGAAGAAGTGGCTTGGATGAGCAGCAAAATGTCTTCACTCCTACAACTTTTTGTCCAGTTGATAGATTTTAATTTTTCTTTTACTATGGATCATACTTGGACGACTGAGGGATTACACAGAAATCAGAACCGTGTTAAATCACGAACATTCCAACGCTATAAATTCACAATTGACCACTCTTGTATTAGTGGTTTCAGAATACTAAAATTTTGAATTTTTATCTATTCTATATTAAGGAATAGGCTCGATACTCAATACGATTCCCGATACCATGATGATAATAAAAAAAACACGATGACAAAAAAAACACTATTACTTTAGACAGTAGGGATTTTCAACATTAAATCATAATACTTTCTTTTATATTAGCCTCCCATGTGGCTTACATCTGTGCAATCCCTCAGTTGTCCAGGTAGGTTCCATATTGGTCCATGGGCATATACTCGTCTATTTGGTCTTATATTTCTTCTGATATAGCTCAAGATCATTCTAAAGCTCTTCAGGAAAGGTTCACTTCTGTCCTGTAAATGTGAGTTTTAGTATCGATACTTTAGTTTAGTATCCAGTTTCAAAATTAGTTTTAGTATTGATTTTCAATGTTTTCCTTGTATCATTTTTGGTGATTTAAAATGTTAGTTGGAATGGTCTTTGCAACATAATGCTTCATAATAGTGTAGCTAAATGTAATGTACCCTTTGATGATAATGTACCGTAATATTCTTCCTATGTTTATACCAGCATTGGTTAGTGTTGGTTTGATTTTATTTGACAGCTCATATCTCATAAAGAAATATCTGTATTGATTCTAGTAAGAAATGATTGATGACGTTGAAGATAATTTGGTATTGATCTAGTCATGGAGTAGAGCATAGACCTGTACATCAAGAAACATGGTTTGAGACATTATAATATAACCAATGCAGATGTGGTTGCAGCTGTCTCTGTACCTGTTGTCATTATTAAAGATTTGCATAATTGGTGCCATCGGTTGACATTTGTCTATGATTGATTTTTAATACTAAAATCAATAATTATGAATGATGATTTTTTTTTTTTTTTTTTTCCTCACAGGCTAAAATCAAGTGTATTTTTATTATCTTAGCTGTAATGGAAATAGGTATTGAGCATTTTCCTTTGTAGAGTTATCAAAACTACTAAAATCAGATATTAATCGATTCTAAAACTAGTTTTGAAACTAGATGCTCAGGAGGTACCAATATTGCAAAAGTCACATTCACAGGACAGAAATGAACCTTTTCTGAATAGGTTTAGTATTATCTTGAGCTGTATCAGACCAGATAGAAGACAACATAGACTAGTATATACCCATGAACCAATATGGAACACACCTGGAGACGTTTGAGGGATTACACAGATATAAGGCCACATGATAATAAAACAGAAAGTACTATTTTTAATGTTCAAAATGTCATTCTATTGAAAGAAAGTGTTTTTTTATTTTTATTATCATCGTGGTATGAATATTAAAAATAATATCAAAATTAAGTTTGAAACTCGAGTTTGAAACTTGAAGCATGACAACACTATTCCTTTGTATTGAAATTAATTTATTTATTTATAATATTTTGGCAACATTAGTTTGTATTTTAAGAGAAAGAATTGGTTAAGAAAATAACCAGCAATTTACAATTGCAATAGGTCCTTATACCTATTACAAGGTGTTAACCTTAAAAAAGCCTTTTAAAAATTTTTTTATCAACTTGCAATCTTGGTAGTAAGTGCCTGTTTATGGTTTCAGTTACATTACTTTTTTCTCTTATGAGTGCCATTTTGAGGACCAAATATAGGACTTTTGCTATAGACTTGACTGTCTTAAAAAACATGAAAAAACAGTTTACAGGGGTCCAAAGTTACTCCTCACTTACCATATGAATTTTCAGCATCCTAATTATTCAGCGCAATGAGTTTTTAAATGCTTTTTACAACACATTCAGAGATGAGAGTAGAGTTTTGCCGTGACAGTTATGCTAACAATAACTAGTTCGCTAACAGCACACTTCCTGATTTTATGCACAGCTGACTTATTTTGATCTCAAGAGCGACTTATACAATTGGCCTATATCTGTACTGAGACAGGACAAAGTTTGTTCAAGACATGGAAAAAAAAATCAGCTACTTTTTTGGAATAGACAACCACAGCTTATATTATAGTAGTACCTCCAAGCATAGCATAGCAGTGATTTGCAACCTGCTAGTTTAGCCCCTTTTAATTAAATATGAACCATACCACATAAATTATACATTATCACCTCTACCTATATACATACCACATACAGTTTCTGTAATGTAGATTACATGTATAGTGGTCAGCTTTTAGGCCACTTCAATGGAAAGAAGGCTGGGTTGAATGGTTGGTTGCACATACATAATCCATGGGTTTCACAACGATGAAAAATTAGTACTGCTGCCATAGCGATGAACAATTTAACACAAAAGATTATAATCTATTATAATCTTTTTGAATGGGAAAAATGTTGCATATAACATGGCATAAACTCAATAGGCCACTGCTTACTGACTGATAGACTCACGACTCTGTTTGGCCTGGACAAAATATTGAAATATGTATATGTTAATTTGTGATACTTTAGTGATGCAGTATTGTAAAGTTGTCAAAAGTATTGAAAATCTGATACTAATTGATACAAATAACTAGCATCGAATCTAGATACTAATTTGAGAAGGTATCAATACTAAAATAGAAATTAACCTTTTCTTGAATAGTTTTATAAACTATCTTAAACTGTATCAGAACAAGTATAAGACCTAGACTAGTATACAACCATGGACCACTATGGAACCTACCTGGACGACTTTGGGAATACACAGATAATGACATTCTGCTGTCTAAAGAAAGAGCATTTTTTATTATCATTGTGGTATCGGAATTGATATTGTAATCGGTATTCCTTAGTATGAAAATCGAGTTTGATCTAGTTGTGTTCAAGTTATCTACCTTGCATTTGTTCAAAACAGCGATTTCTATTCTAGTCCAAAAATACCTCGTTAATTTATGCTCGTGAGCAGTGTCTCCTATTCACATATTATTTTAATGTCATGCGGTGGAAAAAGTTAAATACTGCATACTGCAAGTGCATATGACAGATTAGACAATGCATTTATTTCACCAATACGTAATTTACATTTAAGATATAAACAGCCAGCAGATGTGACATATAGGGAATTCCATAGCTGTTACGTAGCAGCCATAATGTTAACAAGGACCAAAACTTACCTAAATTGTTACGATTAGACTAATAAAATAAATGACACCTTTATTTTGTTAACTATACTGCCAGAAAAATGCCTTCCTTGCACATAAATTGTCCCTGCCTTTTAGATGGAATAGGTAGAGGTGTTCAGATCTCTGCTGTACTTTTGTACTTTTCTTCTCAACTTTTTTTCCACAAACTTAAAACTCAAACTACAACAAATATTTACCACAGATACTATTCTACCCAACCAAGTAATAATTAGAAAAACATGAAAACCTGTCATATGCACTTTAAATATGATTATGTAGAGAGCGTTAATTACAAGCTCTAATAACTGGCTACAACCATTTTCTGCAGACAAAGTTTTCTATTTCTTTGACATGATAATTATTACAGCAATATACTGTCATTTTGAGTTATTGGGATACATATAATACAATAACCAATCTCCAGTATTCACCGTAGAGTTCACATGCAGAGAAGACATGTAATATTGTCTACATTAATTGAAATTCCAAGGACTAATTTGTTCATTGATGGCTATGTTCGGCTCTGAATGTCAAATCTCACATTATAGCAGTCTCTCGCCAGGGTAGAAACGGTAGAGCGGGAGAGGCAAAAGAAAGAGGGGGATAGAGAAAGGAAGAGAGGATGAAGAGAGAAGACCATGCATTACAGAAAACATTCCCGGCACCGCTTGACTTAACAATTCTGTTAAATCAAATTGCATTGGTATGGATTATTACGCATCTAGTTATCTTTGTGTCTGGACCCCCCGATGTACCCCACCAAGCTAGTCCCCTCCGTCTGTCTGTCTCCTTCTCTTCTCCTCTCCTCTCACATCCAGCCAATCCTGCGCTCCGCCTGGATCGCCGACCGCCTTGCGTCACCATAGCAACAGCTGACGTGCTAAGTACTAGTCCAAAAAAAAAAAGTTTTCTGTATGAGGCCTTGCCTGTACGTGTGATGAGAGAGTAGTAGACCCTCCCTCCAACTACAGTCTGAGAAAAACGGGTGACCTCATCTCTCTCCACCTCTCCTCCGATCGCAGTCTATTCATCGCTCTAGACGCTCCCCTCTCAGAGCCCTAACCGTTAGCCGATCCATTCTGCCTGATTGTGTTATATGTCTGATTTCATGTCTAGTGTTAGCAATGCTATAGCCGAGCAAAAAGACATGGGGAGCCGGAGTGAGGTAGGTGATGTCATTGTTTCAAAGTTAGGAGCCATGCGGCACTCGCGCTGTCACCTCATTGGCTGGATATAGAGCTTAGGGCTACAATCACATAACAGTCCCTCATGATTTCATATACACAAGACTAAGGTTATCAAAAGTGATATACTAATAGATACTAAAACTTGTATTAAAACTGGATGTTCATTTGAACAGGTATCAATACTAAAAAAGTCACATTCACAGAACAGAAATGAACCTTTCCTGAATAGCTTTAGACTGATCCTGAGCTGTATCAGAACAAGTATAAGACACATAGACTAGTATATGGCCCACTATGGAATATGCCTGGTCGATTTAGAGATTACACAGATATAAGGCCACATGGTAATATAAAAAGTACTATGATTTCATGTTGAAAATCTCATTCTATTGTCTAAATAAAGATTTTTTTAAAAAAAAGATCACTTTGGTATTGGAATTGGTATTGAGTATCCAGTCTATTCCTAAGTAATGAAATCGAGTTTGAAATTTTAGTAGTGAAACAACACTATGCAAGACATGTATTTGTTAAACTAATACCTGCACTGATTTTAAAGGTGCACTATGCAACTTTCCATGTGGAGTGTTTGCCACATCCTTTTCTCCACAGAAATGTTACTGCTTTGCCTGGCATGTTCCACAGTGCAACATTATCTACACCTTCATGGAGATAAGCAGGTGATGTCACTTGGCCAAATTACAGGTTGATTCTGTAGAGAGGCAAGCCTGCTCTACAGCTGTGTAATTAATCAAATTCTAATCGAGATCAAGATTCAGTCATTTCTAGTTGTCACTGATCAGCTTTTTAAAAGAGAGGTCTACAGATAATCTTCTCTCAGTAAAAGCATGTGGTTTGAAGCAGAGTTTGATCTTTACAGGAAGAAATGTTACAAACTTTAGTTTTGAATCTCTTATGTTCAGAGAATTTTGAAACTGAAAGCAGTTCTTATTTCTTTTTGCTAAGACAAAGTTAAATCAACTAAAAAATAACTATGAGTTGGAAAATGATATGCTTGTTGCTGTAGATGGTTAATGCACCCTGGGCAATATAGCTTTACATCAGGAATAGTTAAAAGGGACTGTAACTTACAGTTTTAAAAAGAGTACTACAAAGTTGCCAGTGCCATAACCTGAGGAGTTTTTGGCATTCTCAGTATATGGACAGGACATGTGAAAGCTCAGAACCTCCAAAATTCACTCGCTGAGCTACTGAGGCTACACTAGCACTGATAAGTGATTGGCTGCTGGTGCTGGGGTTTAGGTAGTGACAATTCAGAGAGAGGCATTTTATGTTTAAAACAACTGGATTTCAGCACTGAAATTGGCACATCCTTCTTTCTGACTGGATAATCTTCTTGAGAACAAAAACACCAAATTATAACATGTCCAGTGTTTTTGTAAGAATAAATTTGTATTGTCATCAGTAACAGCTGCATTTCTATTGACCATGACTACCTCGTATCTGGGGGCACAGATCAGATCAGGTCAAGTTTACGACATCTTATGTACAGTTCTTTTAAGGAAATTTGCCATATATTTATTTTCATACATTTTACTGTAAGAAACAGTGAAACTATATACAGTAAAAAATCATTGTAAAACCTTAGACCAGACTAGACACTTATCTGTGATTCAGCCCCAACAGCATGTGTCCTTTTTACTGCCTGCTCTCCTCTGTCCTCTCTCTCACTCTGTCCTGTACCGCGCTGACGAGGAGGCCAGTCTAATGCATGCTTTGACATTCACCTCCGAACAGCCGGCTGCGTGGCACATTAAGAAATGCGGGCCACCAAGACTAAAAATAGCAGCAGGACCGAACGTTGTTGCATGCAGAATACGCTTTCAGTGACTTCCAACTACAATTCAGTCTTTATAGAGTTTGGTAGTCTAAACAATACCGCTGCATAGCACAGGTTAGACTACTAATTTCACCAAAACATAGTTAACATATTTATATTTATGATTTTACAAAAAATCTTGCCTAGGTTTTCTAGTTTATGTTGGTTATAATTTTACTTCCTGCTTGGGCATAGGCAGCAAATGTGACATTCGTAGTGGTACTTCTATAACTGTTACCTAGCAGCCATAATGTAAATAAGGACCAAAAAACGTGTCTAATGTTAGGATAATAAAAATAAATGACAACATCATTATTTTGTTAGAAAAAGGTTAAAACTGTCAGAAAAATGTTTTCCTTGCACACAAATTGTCCCTGCCGTTTGGATGGAATTTCCCGTGTTGGTGACATAGGTAGAGGGTTTCGGTTTTAGAACTCAATGCTATTTCCTATTTTATTGTACTATTGTATTGTATTGTCATATGCACTTTAAACAACATACAAGCATTGCCATATTGGAAGTGAATAACAAGCCATTAGCCATTGCAGAATAATACAGGATATTTTGTTGTTTGTGGAACAAATTATAGTACTTAAAAAATGCAGCCTTTGCAATTTGCTAATTGCCTCCATTTAAATTGCGATTTCAATTTGATTAAGATAAGAGATCCTTTATTTGTCACACAATGGGGAAATTACAGTGTTGCAACAGACAATTTCAGAACAGCAAGAGAATTGAAATAGGCACTCAAAAATCGAGATAAAATAATATTAGAAAAAAGACTTACACACAACATTGTGCAAGTATAATAAAATAAAATAAAAATACAATTTTGAGATTAATCAAGCAGCTCTAACTGAAACTACTGACACAATAACCCAGAAGCAAGATAATTGCATTAAATTGTTTTAAATTAACAGTATAATTATAAACGATTAAAACAATGTAATAAATAAATAGCATTATGAAACAAATCAGTTGTTAATTATAATGAATGAATCATAGAAGCTAATTATTCGACCCTCTGCAGCTCAAATATTAATGAACTACAAACAAAAATGAAATGACTTAATATTTCTTCTAAAAGGTTCAGAATTATTATATTGTATTTTGACTTGAGTAACTACCATTAAAGGCACTGCACAAGATTTTTACTGTCTTAAAAATGTGATAAACAAAGTTATTCCTCACTTACCTTAAGCATTCTGAACATACTAATTATTCACTGCAATGAGTTTATAAATGCTTTTCACAACTCTCAGAGACCTGAGCGGAGTTTTGCTGCGACAGTAAAGCTGACAACAACTAATGCACGCTTCCTCACTAAAATTGTAATCAAGTAAGAGTAACATTACTTCAGAGTACAAAGTAGTACTCTCACAAATTACTCACAAACTACTACTCAAGTAACAACGTTGTCTGGATGTAACGTCTGATTTATACTTTAAAGATAATGTAATTTTAAGGACAAAACATCTAATAATACACAAAATCTGGTATTTTCAAAGGATAGACTCATGGGAAAAATTGTCCTTTAATGATTCAGCTAGGTAGTCCTGAGAAATATTCAGTAAGTCTAGGGGTCATGGTGTAGTACATAGAGACATTTACACCCAGTTTGTAAGTTCATTCTGTTTTATTAACTCAAACTCAGAGTTTTTCCTCTCTTCCCTCTGCCAAGAATGTCATGTTTTCACTGGAAATGCTTTGTTGTGTTTTCATCGTCAAGGCAACTAAAATAACTTGATTGCGTTTTCTGGAAAGGTCAAGAATGAATGATTTTTTTTTATTTTTTATTTTTATTAATCTGTAGCTTTAATACATAGAGATTTTATCACATTTCTCCTTACATTTTGGATGGAGTTTTTGGTGTTGATGACATAGGTAGATGTATTCCACTTTCAAAGTCACCGCTACTTCCTATGTATACAGAGAAATACTAGTAAACTCCATCTTTAAGTGAAAATGCAGTCACTCCCCAAAGCTCCAGCTAACTCACTCCACTGTAGCTTGACTAGGACAACACTGGTGGAGTCATCAATGAAATGACTAAATGCCTACAACCCTGTTGGTCGCTATAGTTTCTTGTATCTTGAATTTTTTAAAGATGTCTGCTTGGTGACTCAATTATCAAATGAGAGTGTGGGTTAGATTTCCTCATATTTCTAATGTTGCTCATTAGGAATTTTTGCCTTCTTGTCACCACCCAAGAGCATGAATTAGAATCAAAAACATTGTCCACAGATGTTATCTTCAAATGAGGACTTTCAATAAATAGCATTTAGCATGGAAAAGCCTGGTAACCCTTAGTTTTTGTTTTGTTTTTTTTTTACAAAATTTGTATTGCCCTAGTACAGATATATAGTATAAGCAACCTGCAACACTGATACTGGTATTGAATATTGGCTTGATCGTAGTTGGTTTAATGAGCAGTTAAGCCGATATCCTGGTTCTAAGGTAAGTGAGGAATAATTTTGGACCATTTAAAATGAACAAGTTGTATTTGTGTGCGACAGTAAAAAACAAAAAACAAAAACACACACACACACAGAAAAAAAAACAACAAAAAACAAAAAACTAACGGTACAGCACCTTCAATAAACTAGATTACAGTTTAGTTCAGAATGCTAACCCCAAACGAGGTTCCTGTGTGCAGCTGTGATAGTGGCCTGTCAGATCCCTGGTCATAAACGCTGCAGAGGACAAAACCACTCGGACTTGTGAATTACACATGTGGGCTCTGAGTGGTCGTGTTCACAGGAAATGGTTAGCCCATGTGGTACAGGCAAGGGCAGCTGTTTGTGGTGCTGGTAGTATGCTAGCCGGGGCAGGTTGCAGACAGGGGCAGGGTGATGGCAGGGGCAGGATGATGACAGGGTGCGGGCAGAGTGCTGGCAGGGGCAGGGTGCTGGCAGGGTGCTGACAGGGGCAAGATTATGGCAAGGTGCGGGGAGGGTACTGGCAGGGACAGGGTGTGGGCAGGGTGCTGGCAGAGTTCTGGCAGGGGCAGGGTGCTGACTAGGGCAGGCTACTGGCAGGGTGCTGGCAGGGGCAGGGTGCTGGCAGGGGCAGGGTACTGACAGGGGCAAGCTGTTGACAGGGTGCTAGCAGAAGCAGAGCACTGGCAGGGTGCAGCAGGGGCAGGGTGCTGGCAGGGTGCTGACAGGGGCAAGATTATGGCAAGGTGCGGGGAGGGTACTGGCAGGGACAGGGTGTGGGCAGGGTGCTGGCAGAGTTCTGGCAGGGGCAGGGTGCTGACTAGGGCAGGCTACTGGCAGGGTGCTGGCAGGGGCAGGGTGCTGGCAGGGGCAGGGTGCTGGCAGGGGCAGGGTACTGACAGGGGCAAGCTGTTGACAGGGTGCTAGCAGAAGCAGAGCACTGGCAGGGTGCAGCAGGGGCAGGGTGCTGGCACGAGCAGGATGTGGGCAGGGCGCGCTCAGAGTGCTTTCGGGGTCAGGGTGCAGGCAGGGTGCTGGCGGGGTGCTGGTGGCAAGATGCTGGCAGGGTTAGGGTGCTAGCTTTCTCCTCCTGGTGTCTTGGGGATGTGGGAAATCAGGACACTCTCTAAATTTGTCACTGCAGCATAACCCACATAATGAGAGCATTCAAGCTCAGTCACTGCTGAAGCTGCCCGTCCTGTCCTTAGAACAGTAATGCTGTGAACAGTAAAGCTGTGAACAGTAATGTAGTCCTAAAAGACCTAGATCTGATGATGTACTGATGGTCACTGCTTAAACATGTGCAATGTGTGCTAAAGTTGCTAATGGATAAATATGTGACGTATATTATGTTGCTAATTTGCTAAGTTTATCTTTTAAGAGTTGTAATTAGTTTTTTTTATTTCTTTTGAGTAGTTTTCATCAGTTTGTATGTTTGTCTCCTGAGCCAGTATCTCATTAACTGACATACCTCATTAGTGAAATATTGGCTCATGAGGTATGCGTTGTGCTGTCATTGTATCCTTGAACATGACATTTACCCACATGCCACTTTGCCTGTTTTTGGTTTTGCCAGAGGTGCTAAAGAAAGTGGCAGCTCACAAGTCTGTCCCAAGATTACAGCAGTCAATAATAGCTTATATGTATCTGAAGTCAGTTGTGTATTGTCTACACAAGCAGTATATGGGTCATGTCATTGCACGGTAGTTTACCTGGTCAACCAAAGCCACACACTGATAAAACTTCACAAAGATGTGTGGGTCTGGACCCGTATCCTGTCTCCCCGATTTCAGATACAAGTGATTGACAGGCAGAGTAACCAATCAGCGAAATGCATAGTCCATTCTGGTAAAAACAAACATAGTGGATTACCAGTAAATAAGAAAAATTACAACACAGAGGACTGAGAAACAGCACAGATTTCTGTAGAATCAACAATCAAAGCACCAAACTCTTATTTATCTCAAGTAAAACAAGTTATATATTGTATTTTACTCTGAATGATACAAGAATATTCTAGAGATGTATTCTGCATTTAAAAGATGTGATACAAATTAGCAACTGTGTGCTGGTCAGACAAGTAAAAAGAGGCTTGCCCAAGGCCCCATATGGTCCAGCAGGCCAACCTGGAACCTTACATTTACTTCTTTGTTATATTAATCAGCCTTCAGTGTTCTATGAATCAACTTGGATGGAAGCCTTTGTTTTGTTACTCAAATTCCTCTGGACTCTATCATCATTTTAGTAAGCACCGTCCTCTCCTCTCTCTCCTCACAGCTCCCTCACACCTCCCCTCCAAGTGTTAGCCGGGTAATATGGAAGCAAGCACATGTTGGGATGAGTCAGTATTTTGGTGCATGGTGCTATATCCTCTCTTGCTTTGGGTTATGTTTTTGCAGTTTACTGGAGCGGTATCGGTTGGGAATACCTCCAGCTAGCACATGTGAGGTGATGTCCTCCTAACCTAAAATATAATACAATGCTTTTATTTTATAAGGATGGGCAATTACAGTGATTTTTTTGTTTTAAATCTGACACCAAATCATACTATGGCAAGAATCACGACATTGATTCAATACCAATACTGAGGCATTTTGTAGTTGTTTTATCCATCCATTTTCTTACGCTTAACCGGGGACAGGGCGCGGGGGCAGCAGTCTAAGCAGACTTCCCTCACCCCCGACACGTCCTCCAGCTCCTCCAGTGGGACCCTAAGGTGTTCCCAGACCAACTGAGAGACATAGTCCCTCCAGCGTGTCCTAGATCTTTCCCAGGGCCTCCTCATACCCGGAACACCTCCCTAGGGAGGCGTCCAGGAGGCATCCTGAACAGATGCCTGAGCCATGTCAGCTGGCTCCTCTCGACGGACAATGGCTATATTCTGTAGTAGTTGTTTTAATGGGCCCATAATATCCTATTTTCTGATCTAATCTATAATATTGTTTCCTCATCCAAAAGATATCCAGACTTGTATTTGTATATCAAAATATTTATATTTTGGCATCACTCCCCCCTCCACTATTGCTCCACTAGGATGGGAAAGTATGCCACATTACATTTACTTTAAAACATTAAACTTTTTCCTCAGTGAAGTCGTTGCCAACATTATACAGTAAAAACAGACAATTTTAACACATGGTGTTTGCCTATGCCTTTGTTAGCATTTTAGCAAAATCTGGTGTTGAATCTAATTATGCACTGCCTGTGTGGCTTTTACATATTTCGCTTAGATTATCTCCATATCTTTGTTCCAGGAGTGAGCAACATTTAGCTCCAAGCAATTTGCATACACTCACAATTATAAAACGGGAAATTGCTTGGAAGTTCATTCATATTCTACTGCGTATCACTGATCCTGCATTGTAATAAGATATTTCTGTAACAATTTTTGTAGAAAACAGCATACTAAAATTAGTGATAGTGATGTTTAGAAATTAAACATACTACAATTCCAAATTCATTTTAGATAATATGGAACAGGCTCAATACACAATACCGATTTTGATACCAGAAAAAATTAGAAAAAAAAAATATTTTCAACACAAAATAATAGTAGTTTCTTTATGTTACTATATGAGCTTATGCAATTTTTTTTCTGGAATGGTCAAATTATGTCCTATTTTTTATTTAGTTTTGTTCCAGTATTGATACTTGATCTAAAGAATTTCAGTAGGTGCATTAATATTTAATTTTCAACACTTCATATGATAAATTAAATAGTTTTTTCTATTTGTACCTTCAAATTTTGTTTTTTCAACTAGTCATGTTTATAAATTTTATTGTAATTTGTATGTTTGTTTTGGCTAATCAATAAGTCAAAGACAGAGTCAGATAGATAATCAGAGAAAGAAGTAAATTAAATGTTATTTAATAACATTTTTTTTTTTTACTCCAGCTGAGGTATTACCCACCCTTTATTGAAGCAGTCAAGCCACTGCACAGTTGGGCTGATTCTATTCCTGATGACGATGGCAACTGCCACCGAGTGACTCCAACCAAGTTGATGTTTTTAATGGTGGAGTAAATGAGAACACACAGAAGGTCTCATTCAGACACAAGAAGAATAAACTAACTCAATAGGGAAAGCTCTGTTTTGGCTGAGATTTGTACCTGAGACCTTCCCATTGTGAGGCACAAGATTATTGTACTGACAGTTGCACTGTCCACTCTGCCTAAAATAATAAGCAACTTAACCTTGGGAAAACTGCACAACTCTAAATAATTAGTAAAGTTTAGACCAACACATTTACCACTATTCACAATAGACTTTCTATTTTGATTACATTTTCTTGAGCATTTCATTTAATTACCTCTTCATCCCTGTTGCTCCATGCACACCATGTTCTCACCCTTGAAAAGATCACGTTTATGAATATAGCATCATTATTTTTGTAAATGTCCACACAGGTAATTCTCTGAGGCAGAAACAAGCGTGGATTATATTAGGCTTGCATTTAATTAGCCAAAATATAACTCCCAGAATAGGCTACACATTCCCATGCTAACTTGGGATTCTGAAGGCAAGCTACTATTCCTGATTTGACATGACTTGACGTCTGTTCCTACTTTGAATTTGGTTGCGTTATTTTTTTGATAATCCAGTAAATGTGGATGTTCCTCAGGGATCATATTAGGCCCTTCTATTTTCTCCCATTCAAATCATCCATGGAACCTCATAGCTCCTTCTGGCTCCCTTTTCATCATGTATCCTTACTCCTAGCTCCTTTATCTCCTGCATATTAATGTGCTGTCAGGTTTCATTGTTGTGATTGCCGCAGGAACCCTTACGCATCACTGCTTTTCTTTTTTTGTAATATCAGCCATATTGGTGCGTCTGCAAATCACACCAAATTTGACATGATAGGGCAAGAGTGCTTGTCTGTGTATTTCCAAAAGCATGCCAGCTAATGCTAAAGTAAGAGAGGAGAAGGGCTAGCCTAGCAGGGGTCATGCACGTGTAAGAAGAGTGCAAAAGCGAGTTAGGGACCGGCATATGGCGCTTGTTTAAAAAAAAAGTAAAACATCACCAAGTGCTGGAGGGCTCGAGGGTGACAAGTGTGAAGCAAACAAGTGAAAAGAGGAGGTGAGGAAAAAAAAGAAGGGAGCGAGGATGCAAGAAGAGGAGGGAGAGAAAGAGAGAAAGAGAATGCTGGAGGGCTGATATTTAATGTGATAAATGAGTTGTGACAGTACGCCCCTAGCCCCCTTCCAACCAGCGAGGAGTGCGGACACAAAAATAGCAGGCATTACGGCTAAAAGGACATATACAGCATTAGATATGTGTATAGAAGGAAAGGAGGGAGGGAGCGAGGGAAGGAGGAGTGCGGCGAAAAGGACACTCGCAGACAGCATTATAGATGTACGGAGCGAAGGATGGGACAAGCTGCGCATACATATACAGGGGAAGTCATTTGGGTAAAGGACGTATACTGTTATGATGAGCGAAAGATAGGAGAGAGGAGGACAAGCAGCAGAAAGCTAAGGAAAACGGTACATTTGGGTTAAAATTTGGGACGAGATTGCAGAATGATTTCATACTTTTATATTTGTCATTTATAGCTAGTGTCATGATACAGAAGGTGACTTTTTTAGTATCAATATTTGTTCAAATGAGGATCTAGTTTTAATACTAGTTTTAAAATGGATTAGTCTTTCTGTCTGATTTTCAATACTTTTGACAGCCTTACCTGTTAATGATCTGTCATGTTGAAGCCATTCTTCATACAGACCACTCTCAGCTTTTGTCACTGATCACATGACATTCAAGTCGTGGGTGGGAAAAGCAGACTGTACTCCTACCCGGTGTAGCTGTTTGTGCTCACTTTTCACCATGAAAACATCATGGTACATTTGTTTTGTGCCTTTGGGTGTACCAATTGACATCCCAAGGATAGAATTTCATTTTATAGACTGCCTACTGATCCTGAACAACAGGCTAAATGGGTCTCTGCGATTAAACGGGATAGCTGGAAGCCAGCTGTGAAGCCAGCACTTTGTCGGGGGTAAGTTTCTGGCTAATGTTATTTTGTAAGTATAGTTTTAGTGGTCTGTTCTAATTTTGAATATACTCATATGAAAAAGACAAACGCATTACAAAAATTCAGTAAACCACAGTGGATTTAGTTAATTAACAGTTTTGTGTTTCGGCCCAGACACTTTACTCTGTTGTTAACCTAACGCTAACTATTACATACACAAGACATCTAATTGAGACATATTTTATCTTCCTTCAGGTAAAAAATGCGACAACCTGTTGTCACCAGCCTATGTCCTCTCCATCTTTGTATTTGTTCCCACTTCAGAGAAAAGAAAGCAAAGGAAGATCTGGAAAGGTTTGAGAGACAACTGCAAATCACAAAGAGAAGAAGAGAGAATTATATTGAAATCTGTGGCTGAAGCGAGAAGTACTTTTTGTGCGTTTGTTTTGTACTAAATACAGAAAAGGATGGTGAACCTGATGATGTTGTAGACTTGAGAGAGGTCTCCGTGATGGCTTTCTAAGAGAAGAAGTGAAAGAAAGAAATGAAGAAGATGAAACTAATGAAGCTGTAGGACATAGCTCTGAGTGTAGCCAGGAGTTCCTCTTCTCTGAAGGGGTCATGATGCATCTTTGAACAAGTAAAAGCACGTTCCTTTGGCACTGATTTGTTCAAAAACAATGACTCTAAAGTAAAAGATTTCATTTCACTGAAAGTTTTGCTTTTTAATGGCAATATTAGCTATCCAGTGATCAAACAATTCTCCTCACCTGTTTGAAACTAAAATTGGAGTTTCTGGCTCATTTGTTTGCTATCTCTAGAGCTAGTTTCCTGTACATTCAGAGATGTTATTCATGACATGGATAAGCACTTAGTACCCTCATTAATAATTTGACTTGAACAGAAACAGCTGCGATTGTCAATTCCTTTATCATAAAAAAAAAAAAATATTAAAAGCATGTATTATTGATTGTTTCTACGTTTTATTGAGTGACCTGAAAGCAAGAACCAAGACATATTCACACTACTAATCTCCAAACACTATTAAATATCTGATTGGCATAACTCCCCAGACTTCTATTTCATACATACTCAGAGGGTGTGGTAGGAGGGTTAGTGATAAACATATTAGACTCCTGGACAGAGGGTTTAATGTTGGGGATTCTGTTGGGTTGTACTACAGCACTCTGAAAATAGCAGCTTTTACAAAGGGGAAAGAGCAGTTGGATCCTCTTGATGTAGAGATGACCCGTGCTCTGGCTTTGCAGATGATTGATGTGGGGAGGGTTCTTGGTCTCACAAGACTGCAGTACAGAATCCTACAGTCAACTATCCCAATAACGTTTCTCCAGCATGACCAGTTTCAATTAACCACCCTGGGCAAGATTGCTCATGTTGCATGTGCACTTACAAATCTGTTGTGCCATTTGATTAACTGTTACGTTATTATAACTTTCTCAATGCTGTACACTGTTCTAGGTCTGAATAATTTGGAAAAATATCTAATAAATATATTGATTCAATAAAATTTTTCATTTTAGAGGAGCAAAAACATTTGAAAGAAGTCTCATATCTGAACTATTAAACTGCATTCTACATGTTTGTAGAGTTCTAAACTACAAGTTTAGCAGGTTTACAAGCGATAAAGACATGATAATTTGTTGTCAGAAAAGGAAAATATGTTAGCTAAATAATTGTAGTCCTTGCAATTTGTTCGTTGCAGCTATTGAAATTGCAATTTGCTATATATCTTGCAGTCAACTCAGTCAACTTAATCAGTTTAATGTTGTGCCATTTGATTTAATCTGTAATGTTTTTGTAACATGATTATTATTATACATGATCTTTTAAGCAAAATCAAATGGTAAATGGCTTTATGTGTGAGATAATTATGAAAAATAAAAACAACAGCGATGGTGCAATTTTACACAAAATAGTAATTTGATTCTTTTTAATTCAGAGTTATTGACATTCATTAGCATTCGCAAAAAGGCTCAAGTACAAACATTTAGTTCCTGTGGCCTGCTGTACCACTTCTTAAGAAGCTCTGATAACACACACTTGGTAAAAAAGACCTGTGCTGCTAGAGCACAGGTCTTTAGACATTGAACACTGTGTCTAAAGTTAAGTTTTTTGGCTCAACTTCTCTCCATGCAACAAAAACATAGCAGCAAGCCCCTTACAGAAGCAGCTGAAACTGCACTTGATAATAATATGCATGAGCCCTGTTTTCAAGGCAGAACTTGGCATCATCAGCTGCCAAACTGACGGTCTTTCCCTTCAGACAGAAAGGACACTTGATTTCCACTACTCCATGCTCCCAGGAATGGATAGTCTGGGTGTAGGTATAGCCCTGTATCAGTCACTTCTCCACACAGGTGATTTTTCTTTATGAGGTCAGCATACTGGGTATGTGCATGACTCTCATAGTAATATCCATATCTGAAAAAGACCAAAAAAAAGCTTGTACAAACACTCTGTCCATCCATCCATCCATTTTCTTTTGCTTACCCACGGCCGGGTCGCGGGGGAAGCAGTCTAAGCACGGACTCCCAGACTTCCTTCACCCTGGACATGTCCTCCAGCTTCTCCGGTGGGACCCCGGGAGGTTCCCAGTCCCTCCAGCATGTCCTGGGTCTTCCCCAAGGCCTCTTCCTGGTAGGACATGCTCAGAACACCTTCCTAGGGAGGCATCCAAGAGGCATCCTGAACAGATGCCCGAGCCACCTCAGCGGGCTCCTCTCGATGTGTTGGAGCAGAGGCTCTAATCCGACCTCCTCCCGTGTGACCGAGCTCCTCATCCTATCGCTAAAGGAGCACTCAGCCACCCTGCAGGAGGAAACTCATTTCGGCTGCGTGTATCTGCACAATATTGCGGATTTTCATTACCCAAAGCTCATGACCATAGGTGAAGGTAGGAACCTAGACCTACCAGTAAATCAATCCTTCCCTCACTTGTGAACAGGACCCCGAGATACTTGAACTCCTCCACTTGAGGCAAGGACTCACCAACCACCCAGAGAGGGCGAGACACCTTTTTCCAGTCGAGAACCATGGCCTCAGATTTGGAGGAGCTGATTCTCCTTTCAGCTGCTTCACACTCGGCTGCGAACCACCCCAGTGGTGCAGGTCCTGGCTCAATGAAGCCATCAGGACAACATCATCTGCAAACAGCAGAGATGAGATCCGGTGGTTCTTGAACCGGACCCCCTCCAGCCCCTGGCAGTGCCTAGAAATTTTGTTCATAAATAAAATGAACAGAACCGGACAAAGCGCAGCCCTTGCAGAGTCCAATATGCACTGGGAACAGGTCTAACTTATTGCTGGCACTGCGAACACAGCTCCTGCTCCGGAAATTTTGGGACCGGACCCCGTACTCCAAAATCTGGTATTTTCAAAAGATAGGCACAAAAATGTGAAAACCTAAATATTTTATGGAGTAGCATAAGAAACACAAATGTTCCAGTCATTTCATATTGTCAATATAAAGCTTTTGTCACTTACTGACTTACTCAAAGAGGTGGAGTAACCACAAGTTACAACTTACTCAAGGGTGCTTTTACTTCAAACTAAATATTACTCAAGTAGGGGTAAACATTTGCAGTCCAAAAACAGCAGAGTAGAGGGTGCTGTCCATATGTAAGGGAGAGAGGTGCAACTGGTTTCCTGGTAGATTTTGACCTCAGTAGCAAATAATGTAGCAATGTGGCTGCATGCTTCATCTACTCTGCCATCTACCTGCCACCTGCCATACTAGTGCAGTGTCCAGCTTCACCCTCCCCATCTTTTGCTACCACCAATCATGGTTTCAGTGGGATGATAAAAAGTGTTTTACCTGTTAGAGATAAAATGTATTTAACATTACTTAGACATATGACATTGTCTAAGTAAGTATTCTACTATTTATTTTTATTAAGGATGTCCGGATACATTCAAATTATTAGCTATAAACTCAGAGAACAGAAATCATACAAAGAAAAAAATAGAAGCAAAAATTGCCATTAAAGTGCACTCAGCAGTACAGCCAATCAATGTAAAATCATGCTTTATGTGAAGCAGAAAATGAACAAAAAGTCATAATGAAAAGCTACAAATTTTAATTTATATTAGTGATAATAAACTACTGACTACTATTGGTGAAGTATTAAATGAAACAGAGTTAGGAGAAAGCATCACTATGTAAAAAAAACAAAAGCTATGTTTTCTCACAGTAAGTGTAACATGAATGCCTAAATAAAATGTTGAAACATCCCTTGTTTTAGATAACATTAGTTGTGTATACTGCCTTCTGCTCATCTTTGACATAAAAGTTACATTATAGTTGAAGGTCTGAAACCCACGCAGCTACGAAATATTTAAAAATCACTAAGACTTATAAGCTTTTAGTTCTACCCCTGTGTAGTACGATTGTCAGTTGACTAAATAGTTGTACATATCATGGTAAGCTAAATCAGGTAGTAATGTCTCAGTCAGTTGGCAGTTTCTGAGGTTTGTAAACCAAGATTTTGGAAAATCACACAGGTCTTGAGCACCGACAAGTGTACATTTTTCCAAATATTTCTGTCTGACCTGACCACATAAATGCTGAATGGGCTTGGAAAGTGTGAAGTCCGCTAACGCCATCCTCCGAGATGAGAAACAGCTGTTTACTCTATAGCGGAGCCGGGGTTCCAGCTGTCTTTTTACCTCCCAACATGGCGGCGTAACCAAACTTGTGATGCCTCTGAGAGTTGTCTATAGGTTTGCGTTCAGATGACATCACAATCCCTATAGTTTAATCTTAAACGGGCCTGATGGACTCGTCAGATCCTAATATTATGTGTTGATACTTGATACATCACTAACAAGCACAAGATATTTATGGATATTTATGCATACTGTCATGGCAATAATCCAAAAATATATTGCAAAATTATTTTTATAATATAGCCCTTCCATAATAGCATTGGCATATGTGCAAGAGTTAACATGAACAAAGCAGGAGAGATCGGGCAGCCCTGGTATTTCTTCCCCTGACACATTTGGGTTGTTTTTTTTATATATGCTCCACCTGCAGCTAATTGAGGCTTTGAAGGTCAAATTTACATATTGGCCCCACTTCACCAGATTCTTCAAAATAACAAATGGGAGATTCTAGAAAAAAGAAAAAAAATGAAAAAAAAGCTCATGCCTGAGACATAATTGAAAAAACTGAAGCATACAGCTCGACCGCCCCCTCCACCATTGTACGGGTGTCGTGTCTTCCAGTGACAGCTAATTACAACTTGTCACCCTGCATGCAGAGTAGAGCAGTCCTCTCTCAACCTCAGATGCTTTGGGCAGTCAACTAGTTAGTTTTGTACACTAAATAGTAGTCAATTTGAGTTGGAGCAGTTATCAAATTGCAAAGGCTGCAATTAGTTAGATAACAGAACAGAGCAATATAACAGCTTGTTCCCTTGCTCCACCCCTTCACATTTTATTTTTAATATAATTTTAGGTTGATTGTTTTGGTTTTGTTCTTGATAGAATGCAGTTTCCTCAACAAATTCACATTCAAATTTAGGCATGGGATGGTGCAGAAATGCTGTCTCATGACTATTATATGTAACAGGTATATTAGCTGTAGACTGCAGTAGTAGTAGCAGTAGTACTGGCAGCAGTAGTTAGCTATATACTATGACAACAGCACAGATTGTTGGGCTAGGACCAAATAACTAAAGACGCCTTTTAGAGAGAGTGGGCAGAGATTGTATGTTGCTTTAAAGTGCTACCATATATTGGATATTAAGACAGTTAGACAACACTAGTGAATAGTCATTCATAAAATTCAAAGAGCACCAAAAGGTTCATTATGTGGTTCACAATGATATGCACAATTCGGCTAGCTCAAATCATATAACCTACAACCCTCCACAGTTTAGTTCATTGGCTGTGATAATCTTAATAGAGTCCAAATTCACCAGTAGTTCATGAATTTGTTGAGGTAGACTGTTGTATCAAAAAAAAAAAAAAAAAGAAAAAAAAAATGGGAGGTGCGAGCCAAAAGAGGTTGGCTACAGTGAGCCGCCTACCTGGCTGGACTAGAGCAGATGCAGTTTTTAATATAAAGAAGGCTCAAGGATTATTCCATAGCTTGCCATTGAGGAATGAGAACCAATTCTCCTGTATATCTCAGCATCAAATCTCAGTCCCGATGTGGCAAGGACCTGATGACCGGTACGGGCTTCACACGCTCATGTGCTAACCCCACCACTACTTACTATGTGTTGCTGCCGGATAATATGCACCAAGTCATATGGACAGGAGCAATGAACTTGCGAGGGACACAGCGGGGAGGAGAGACAGGGACAACTAAAAGAGCAGGAAATCTGTGGTTTTCACCCAGGTTACACACAGCTAAAATAATGAAGATTCACGACAATATCATGCTAATTATTGTATTATTAATTGCCCCGATACATACTTGCAAGTGCTAATGACACCGATTTGGTATAATAAATCTCATGAAAATGTGTCACACCCCCATTTGTCTAACATTAAGCTAGCAATGACTTAAAAAATAAAAAATAAAAAATTGCAATAAGATTTTTGCATGTAAAGAAAGGGGGAGTCAACTGGACCAAGTGTAGTAGATTGCTGTAGTAGTCACAGTGGTAACACTTTATAATATCTACATTTTAATAGCCTTAAGAAAGCATAAACAAAGACTCTAATCATAATTAATACATTTTTCATTAAGAATGATCCAGGCTTAGAAAACTACTTAGTTAATATCCAAACCTGAACTCCTAACCCTAAGTTACAAATCATGAATCATTCTTAATAAACTATTTCTTGATTTTTTCATTTATTCTTTCTTAAGGCTCTAGTTATTATGAAGTGTACTGTAGTATTTAGTTAAATACTCCAAAATGTACTGGTCAAAACTGCATTTGAGTCCTGCTTTAACTGTACAGAGCCCCAAATGGACAATGGCAGCCAGTGTAGTTGTTCTGATGTGCGATCCTGCTGGATGACTCATAGGGAGGAATGGAGCGGGGGAGACAGAGGGTAAGGGGGAGGGCCCTTACACTTTGGGAATTTTAAAGTGCATATGACATTCATGTTTTTCTAACTGTTACTTGGTTACTTGGTTGTTATATGGGATAGTATGTGTGGTAAATATTTATCATAGTTTTACATCAGTCAAGTGGCAGTTTGTGGAGAAAAGGTTCAGAAGAACTAAAATACAGGAAGTAGTGCTGAGTTCTTAAGTGGAGTACCTCTATCTATGTCATCAATATGCAAAATTCCATCCAAAATACAGTAACAATTTATGCACATGGACAACATTTTTCTTGCAGTGTAAACATTCATTTTGTAAAATCAAAGTGTCATAAGTTAGTTTCAACTACTGTGCAGTTTAGACAAGACAAGTTAGCATTATGGTTGCTAGGAACCAATTGTGGAATTATCTCTATGTATGTCCTATCTGCTGCCCATGTCCAGCCAGGAAATAAAATGATAAAGTTACTCAAAATTAAGATTTTTAGTATAATCTTATTCATATTAAGTATGTTTTAGTGTAAGGAGTAGTCTAACCTGTTATATGCACTTGTCAAATGCACTTTAAACCCTTATGGCTGGAGCTTCTTGTCTGATCTCTCTGTTTTCGTCTTGACTCAGCAATAGCGGTGCTGTGTTCTGATTTGACCTCGTTTTGACAACTTTATCTCTCCTCTTTTTTCCTTTTCTTTTCTTTTTCTGGAAATTGCTTGCTTGATGGACCCCGAGTGATCAGAAGGGACAGGCGGTGGAGTTGGGTTGCGACCAGGGAATGCTCCTTTGAAGCAATTAAGCATGAAACCACACGTGTAATAATAGTGGATGTTGCAATGGTAACAGACAGAAGTGGTTGCTGGGGAGATTTTTTCAGGATGTTCAGGATAGTATGAAATAAAATTAGCAAAATTTGTAGCAAACAACAAAATATCCTTATGTTTTTTATCATGAAATTCTTGGACATAAAAGAGTCTAGTTACCATGACTAGGGATAGTACAAGATTTTGTACCATAAGATCTTGCGAGACAAAACTGCCACAAGATTATGCACACATGAGGAAAATGATCTTGTGAGACTGTTTACATTTGGTTTCTCAAAAAAAAGAAAGAAAAAAACAACAGAAAATTATGTCAAAATCTTGTATTTTTCTTGTGAACCCAGTCTCATGTGTCATCTTGTAGGGACTATCTAATTAAAAATGAATTCTGTTCTTCATTGAAAAAAAATCTAAAACTGAAAATGTAATTGAATTTGAAGCTGTTCACATTATATACTGTTGTGAATCAAATTGCATGAGATATTTTTATTCATGACGCCAACAGTGGAGTCCTAATAATTGCTGTCTACACAAGTAGCTAACATGTCTCCTCCTTTTCTCTCCTCCAGTGTGGACAGCGAGGTTCTCCCAGGAGCCGGCAGACCAGTCGGTGGTGCGGGGCCAGAGGGTGCTGCTCTCTTGTGTAGTCTTCAACTACTCGGGCATCGTTCAGTGGACTAAAGATGGACTGGCCCTGGGCATCGGAGAGGACCTGCAGGGTGAGACTAGATATCCCACAATCCCTCACTGCTCCCTCTGCATCATGAGACTAGGGATATTAAGATTATTCAGTTAATTGATTATTGTAATTGTAATTATTTAGGTCACAGAGAATCGTAAGAAGCAAAAATAAGCTATTTCGGTTCTATCTATTTATATCACATTATCTTTACTTTATTTCATAAAGCTGGCCACTTACATCTTATTTAATGCCAGAGAAACAGGAAGTGTATAGTTAGCATTCTGTTGTTAATAGTAGTGCAACAAAAGCGCTTAAAAGTGCTTAAAAGCTCATCATGGTGAATAAGTAGAATATAAGATATAAGGTATAAGGTAAGTGAGGAGTTACTAAGGACCACTGCAAACTGTTTAAAATGTACTAATTCTGTTTTTCGCCTTTTTAAGACAATAAAAAAAGACTTACAATGTCTTTATATGACTAAACAAGTAAGGACCTACAGGCCTACTGCAGGCTGAGACTACATATCCCACAATCCCTTACTGTGTCATGTTACTAAGACAGGCCCCAGACATGACTAGTGCTCTGGGTGGGAGCGGCTGGAAGGCAGACCAAGCGCCCACAGCTGGACCAGTTACAATTAGTGAATCATTTATTGTTCACTTGGTTGACTACACAGGGAAAAATGTGTCTGCCACTATATTTGGAGGGAGTGCAAGCTTCGAAACAACGAAGAATAGTTAAATTGTATGATTAGTCTATTATGTTTTTATATTGACAACAATGGCTATGTTTATATGAAATCTGATCTAATTATGGGGTTATCTGATTATTCTAGCTATTCGGATTTTTACAGGAGGTGTAAGTGTACCAACTTATCAAATCTGTGGTGATAGGTAACCAAAACCCAACTATCCTGTGCAGTTATTCATGGCCTAAACCTGGGCTAAACAGGGAGTAAACCGGGACTAAACCTGGACTAAACCACAATTAAAACCCTGGACTTAACTCCTGGACTAAACTGTGTCTTAACCGTGATTTAACCAGGACTTAACCAGGACTAAACCAGGACTGAAGCAGGACCTAACCAGGACTTAAAGCCAGGACTTAAAACTGGAGCTTAACCAGAATTAAACCAGGGCTATCAGTGAATCAATGAGATTCCTGAGCCATTCTCTGGAAGATATAGACTTGTTTTAATATCCAGGATGATTCAGAACACATGCAGTTCACCTAAAATTATTTTCCTAACGTTGAAATTGTGTCTTTTTACTGAGCAGTAGTATCTGTTTAGTAGTGAAAAAAAAAAGGATTTCGTGTGTTTAAGTCTGAAAACCAGAGGCCAAAAGCTGAACTAACTTTTCCATTTAGTTGCACACCAAGAAGTAATGCTCCATCTGATTGGCCCATTATTTATGAGAGTGGTTGCCATGCGCGCTGTCATAATGTATGGATATTGCACATGTTGATATTAGAGTGAGTTACATTTGCATTTTAATGTTCCGTTTTCAAACATCTTATTCACTTTATATTACGGGCCAGCACTTATTGAAAGCTGCAATAGAGAAATGAAAGCAATGCCATTCATGCTTGCATTAAGTAAAAACATTATTAACATCCTGCAAGTATCTAACAACAATTATTCAATAACTATGGTAGCACTGGTTTCCTTAATGATGTAATCTCTTTAAATGAAATGTTCAGTGAATTGATACTCTGTAATTAGTAGAAGATTAATGAACCTATATTTTGATTATTGCCTGGAGAACAATAACACAGAATGATTGAAGACAGATGCAGACAACAGGTGTGGACACTATTCAGAAAATGTACTTTTTACACATCTGGTGTCACTTGTGTTTGACAAAAGTTATTTAAAAAGTAGGATTTAATAGATCAAAATGAATTATATTAGAGTTGTCCTTTAGAATGTAGTGTTTGTACTATGGGCCCTGTGCAGTAATTTCATTTGGGTTCACTTAGGGCGGACTCAGACTTGGCATTTTGATTTGTGCTGTGCTCACATGATAGCGTAGGATTCTGTGACCGGCACTTACACCCGCATCATGTAGCAGTATTTGTTTATATGTTCCATGCCCAACGACTTGTCTCTGACATATCTCTGAAATAGTGATGCAAAAATAAGTCTTGATGTAATACGCACTCTTCTGTGAGTTTATGGATTAAACAACAGCACAACAGGAGATGAGGCTATAAAAATTCTATCCGCTGTCCTTACTCAAGGTAATCACAGATCTGGCAGTAGTAATATATGTGCGTGTATATGAGGAACTGTGCTGTGCTTTAGCCCACCTCCTCATACTGTGCCAAACACCAGAGCCTGCCATGCCTGGGCATGAATTGTCTGCATTCACACTGGACAAACATGCTGCGCTTTAGGGGCTTTCCATGCTTAATCATCATCATTAGCCATGATCTAGAACTAGCCTACCTTTGATAGGCCTTGACCTGGTTTATACCTGGTTTAAACATGGTGCACTTGAAAAGCCATATTGTGGAAAAATGTGAGTGCATATTTGCAAACAACTGCCTTATTGTACAATTATACAGTTTCACACAATTATAATAATTTGGTGTGATATGTATTGCTCGCCAGTTTATTTTAAATCAACATTTGTTCATAAGAAGTATTTACTATAATCATTCACATGTGTCAAGTGTCTATTCTTATTTATCCAAACACATCACAAAGTCTGCTCACTTGTACTTGGTCTCCTGTCTAGTAAACACTACAGGACTCTCGGAGGTTGAGATAGGGTCATTTGAAACACATTAGTTTGTTGCACTGCTCTGAATGCTGTGGAGGGTACTGTCAGTTGGAGGATTGTGCCATGGACATCTGTCAGAGTTTAATAAGCAGCTGTGTGGGATAACTGTGTCACTCTCACCGAACGCTCGGATTAGTGCACAACTGCCCCCACTCGTTGTCCATTCACTATTTATTTATTTATTTGATCAGCTTTTTTGTATTTTTATTCCAAAAATAGACATAAATAAAAGCATGTACTTGTGTTTATTGTACTGAAAAACATGGACCTAAAATGTTGTTCCCTTGGCTATAATCTTTCACAGTATGGCATACAACTCATCTCTACGGAGAATATTCCAAAGTATGGTTTTAACTTTCTATTTGCATGGAATCATGCAAGTGACGTGCTACCCCCAGAAAGTTCCAAACTGTACCTTTAAACGGTGCAGGGGTCTACAGTTATTCCTCATTTACCTTATGCATTCCGAGCATCCTAATTATTCATTACAATGGGTTTGTAAGCCCTTGTCACAACTTTCAAACCAGAGTGGAGCTTTGCTGTGAAGTTAAACTAATAGCAACTAGCATGCCAACCGCACACTTCCTGATTCTCTGTCTCTAAAACACTTCATAATTAAAGACAGACTGAATAGTGTGGTCTTATTTTGACCTCAAGAGCTGCTTATACAATATATTTGTACTGGGACAAGACACATTTTGCGCAAGTGCATGCAAAAAGTCAACATTTTATATGTTTGAGTGTAGCTTTGAAAATTCTGTTGTCAACAGTTTTATTGATATAATTCTGCACAGACTTTACAGTGCCTCTTAAAATGCAACATTTTTACTTTGGCTGCCACATTCTGTTTTGCATAATTGATAAACCTGCAATCACTGGTCTGTGCCCAAATGCCCTGCCCTGCACTAAATAGATAATAAGATATTTTTATGTGCACAACACAATTTAGTTTGTCGTATTTCTCATCCAAAAATAGCCAAAGCAGGTCATTTTAACATAATACTATCTGACATAAGCCCAGGAGGTTGGCATTTGGGGTTAGCAACACTGTCCACTAACGTTTGCTGACACCATTTAATTTCGCTGAATGCTAGTTTACTTAAGCTAGCTCCTGGAGGCTAATTTGACCAGCGCAATCCCGCTTTGTATCATATTGTCAAACGCTGCCACTTATTTAGTCCGATAATAGATGAAAGCTCCCCGAGACCCCATGGTGCAGCAGTCCCCTGGGCGCATTTAGCAGACAGTGATTGAGAAGTGGCGCGTCTTCACCTCTGTCATGTCACAACTCGATTTTATCTGGTCTTATTGAAAGCTGTGACGCTAACTGATCTAGCCACTGCCATGCCATCCATTCTGAACGTATCATTTTTGTCCAAGTATGGGCGAGCGGTGATGATGTATGACACTGCGCTGTCAGCTCGGATGGACGTGACCGGAGTGATGGTGAAACATGGAGGAACAGTAGTGAGGGTGTTATGTTTTGGAGAGTTGTACGATGGTCAAGAACCAACCTGCAAATTTAACCAAAAAAAAAAAAAAAAAAATCTAAAATTGTATTAAGTTTAGAAAAAAAGACATTTAAGTATAGAAAAATAAAATCAGAACTCAAACATAAAAATTCTACTTGCAACAAAAACAAAATGAATAAAGACAACACACAATGGACACAATATATGTGGAAAATGGAAAATCTTGTTTTCAAAATATGGTTCTCTCTTGGTAACAGTGTAAAAATCTATCTATCTATCTATCTATCTATCCATTTATTTATTTATTTACTTAAAAGCCCTGTACCTGAATTAGTTTCTTTTAGCAGTTTTGGCAGTTTGCAGTTGTCCAAAGTGATTCCTCCCTTGATTTATGCATTTCTAGCATCCTAATTATATTATACCCTGATTAGTCCTTAAGTGGTTTTCGCAGCTTGACCACGACCTTAAAGCGAACAACAACCAGCAAGCGAACCAAGCACTTCCTAATTGTCTGACGATAACACACTTTCTAATTAGATGCAGATAGTAAACTGTAAACTAAGCAATACAATTACAATATAATATTTAACATACATTTTGCTCAAATACATGGGAAAAAATCTGGTATAATATAATATTTTTTGCTTTTATTTGCTTTTATTCATATTTTTCTTTTTCTTTTGTTTTTTAGTTTTTTGTCTTTATGTTTCACTATTTGTTTTGGTCCTCTGTGTATTTATTTCCTTATCACTCCTGACTCTCTCCCACTCTCTCCTCTTTTGTTCCTGTTCCTTGATATTTGCTCTGCACCCTGAACTCCCCAAGCCCCCTCCCTCCTTTCTCTCTCTGTCTCTCTATCTCTCCCCTTGTAACCTTATTGTCCCTATAACACCCTACCTCACTCACTCTCCCAAAGCTTATAACACATTCAAGAACACGCCTTGCTTTTTTCCACGCCCTATATATATGTACCCCCACTCTCCCCGCTATCCTCTACTAGGTTGTGCACATTTCACATGCTAATTTATATACAACATCCGGGCGCACACATTGCGAGGATAAGGAAGGTTAGCCAGATAGGAGGGCTAGTGCTAGACAAATTTTAACATGCTAACTTGCTCCATTTCTAGGCAGCATGACTTTAGCTGCATTGATTACTGTGTTCTAAAATGGTCCTGGTCCCTTAATAGAGGTGGGTAGAGCAACCAAAAATTGTACTCAAATAAAAGTAACATTACTTCAGAATAATTTTAATCAAGTAGAAGTACAAAGTAAGTAGTGGCCCAAGAAATTACTAAAGTAAGAGTAATTTACAAGTAAGTGTCATGACCTAACACGTGGTTTATAATTTGAAATGAATGTAATAATGAAGGTCAAAACATAAAATAATGCATAAAATCTGGTATTCTCAAAGGATAGTAAAAAAAAATGAGCTAAATTAAATCAATCTGAAGGAGCGAAGCAAGAAACACCAATCTTCAAATAATTTCATATTGTCAACATTAAGCTTTTGTCGCTTGCAGACTTACTCACAGTAGGAAAAGGAACCAAAAGTGCTGCTATAAAACTACTCTAAAAAGTAAAATTTCTTTAAAAAGTTACTTAAGTAAATGTAATTGAGTAAATGTAACTGAGTACCACCCACCTCTGCATACTGAGGTCTCTCTCCCCTCTCTTCTCTCTTTGGGCGCCACCTGCTGGAGAGAATGCAGTACCGGGTGATAGGCACAGCTGGGGAGATGGAGGGGGAAAGGAGGAGGAGGGAGGAGGAAGAGAGGAGGCTCTGTGTGTCAGGGTATACATGCTACGACTGCATTAATGTATAGGATAAGATGTATAGAGGTCAGTAGAGGGCTAGCATGCAAGCTAACAGGCTGCACTGCAAAATATTGGTTAAATTGGAATGACTTGATTTTAGTAGTCTGGAGGTTAGATAATTACTTGATGAAAGGTGCACTGTTTCTTTTCCAATTGTTTCCACACAGATGTTTTTGCTTTCCCTGGAATGTTCCACTGTATGACATTAACCATATCTATCTTGCACTTATTCATTGTGTTTTTATTGCTCAAAAATACATTGAAAAACTCGCAGTCAGATCTCTGGAGAGTGTGGTCACCTCTCTAGAGATCTGACCTGTAATTTGGCCTACTGACTTCACCTGCTATGGAGATGGACAAGTTTAATGCCATACTGTGAAACATTCCAGGCATTTGGACTGCTTGTCTCCGCGATCTTGTCCTTTTGGTCTGTACCCAAAACTCATAACCACAAGTGAGGGTACGAATGTAGAATGACCGGTAAATTAAGACAGCCTTTCGACTCAGCTCCATTTATACCACAACAGTCCAATACACCCACTGCATCACTGCAGACGTTGCACCGATCCTCCTGTCAGTCTCCATCCTTCCTTCACTCGTGAACAAAACCACAAGATACTTGAATTCCTCCACTCCTCCACCTTGGATTTGGAGGAGCTGATTCTCATCCCAGCTGCTTCATACTTGGCTGTAAACCGCCCCATTGCATGTTGCAGGTCCTGGTTCGATGAAGCCATCAGGAGATCATCTGCAAACAGTAGAGATGAAATCCTGTGGTCCCTGAACTGGACCTGCTACAGCCCCTGAATGCACCTGGTCAGCCCTGATGGAGTCCAACATCCTGGTCTAGTCATACAGTTGCCAGACAATTCCTTAGCAAAAGGCCCCGGGCCCGAAAATCACGGAGCACCCCTAGGGAACACACGAGGAACATGGTCAAATGCCTTCTCTGTATCCATAAACCACATGTGGATTGGTTCGGCAAACTCCTATGAACCGAGCCAGCGCCTAAGGGAGAATATAGAGCTGATCCAGTGTTCTGCGACCAGAACAAAACCAACACTGCTCCTTCTGCATCCAAGGTTCAACTATCAGTTGGGTTCCCCTCTCCTCCTGTACCCTGGAATTGACCTTATTAAGGAGGCTGAGGTTTGTGATTCCCCCGTAGTTGGAACACACCCACCATTACCCTTCTTAAACAGAGGGACCACCACCCTGGTCTGCCAATGCAACTGCCACGCAGTGTTGCAGATGCATGTCAGCCAAGACAGCCCCACAAAATTCAGAGACTTAAGCTACTCGAGGATGGATCTCATTGCCAATCACCAGGGTGATGGATGTGTCCACCTCTGAGTCCACCTCCTTGAGGAGGAGAAAGCAGAGACTGGAGAAGAGCTTTGTGCATTTGTGGACACGGAAGATGTCTGTGCTTTTTTTCAACAGAATCTTACAAAAGTTAGATTTTTCGTGTTCTTCTTATTCCGCTGTTGTAACGCTTTGACCGATCAGATTGCTTCCAACGAGAGTCATCCCACATTAATAATGTGTAGAACTCAATTCAGAGTAACAATTCAGAGGTTATTGCCCCCCTGAGCATTGGCATTGGGTGATTTGCCAGACTTTTCTTTGCAGTGCCTCTCCAAACTTCTCCCAATCCCAAGTTTTTGCCTCCGTGACTGCACGAATTGCAGCCCTCTTGGCCCACTGGCACTCTTGAACTGTCTTAGGAGTCTCACAAGCTCCTTCTCCTCCTCCTTCTGTAGCCTAACAGCATCCCTTACCTCCAGCGTCCACCACAGGGTTCTGAGTTGCTGCATCATCAGTAGAGGTGGAGAACATGGCTTGGACTCCGTGTCCCTAGCCCCGGGATCTGGGAGAATCCAGATGTTCTCAACAGACTCTCAAGATAAGCTTGGGACTGCCAGGTCTGTCTGGCTCCTTTGCCAGTGGATCCAGTTCACCACCAGGTGGTGATTAGTTGACAGCTCTGCCCCTCTCTGTCAGATCATTAACCTCTGGCCTAGGGTGTCCTGGTGCCACATGCACTGATGGGCACCCTTGTGCTCAAACATGGTGTTTGTTATGGACAAACTGTGGCTATACAATACAGAACACCGAACGGGTTCAGATTAGGGAGGCTGTTTGTCCCGATCAGCCCTCTCCAGGTGTCACTGTCATTGCCTACGTGAGCATTGAAGTTCCCCAGTTGAAGAACAGATTCCCAGGTTGGTGCACTGTCCAGTATCTCTCCAAGGGACTCCAAGAAGGCCGGATACTCTGCACTGCTGTTTGGCCCATAGGCCAACACAACAGTGAGAGACCTGTTCCTGAAGGCAGAGAGACGCAACCCCCTCTTTCACTGGGGTGAACTCCAACACATGGCTGAGCTGTAGGGCAATAGGCAAACCCACACCAGCCCACCACTCCTCTCAAGGAGTCCCACCCCTTGCGAGGAGTTGGGTTCCAGAGCCCAAGCTGTGCGTGGAGGTGAGGCCAACTATATCTAGTCAATAATGCTCAATCTCCTGCACAAGCTCCAGTAAGGTGACGTCCCATGTCCGGAGATCCAATAAATACCTTACTGGAGGTGTAGTTTATAAAGTGTGTTTTCCATATACAAACACTATTCTAAGTTAGAAAATGTGAAATACTTATACCCAAGGTGACCAAAAGCATGGTTAAAAGGGAATTAAAGCCACAAGAATGTATAAATGTGTTCGTAAAAGGCTCACATTACACCATATTCTCATTTATGATGTTTCCTCATACCTGATGTTGTGTTTTCTTTCATTCAGACATGTTTAACACACAAATCCTGTATATTTAGGTTGAGTTCTTCTCGGAAAACACTGTTCCACCTTGTGATGTCATGTGGTAAGGAACTGCTCCACTGTGTTTTTAAACTCCATACACCTTCACTAGAATCAGTCATTTAGATGAGTTCAGCCCTGGAATTGCTCTACTGAACTAAAGGCAAAAGGTACCTGAAAACTTCCACTACATGACATCACAAGGTGGGACAGAGCATTTTGAGTCTTGAAGATGTAGAGAGGCTAATAATAAAGGATAACTCAAACATGTGTGAATTAAGCAAAAAAAACAACTTTGGGTATTTTTTTGATGAGGTAACAACATTATAACCTGGCTTAACGCTCATAAGACTCAATTTTGTGTGACATATTTTAATAATACCTTTTGCACACATTGGATAAAGTTTTAGCATAAAAAATGTAACAAAATGAATGGGACTCCTATGGTGTAAGATAACAGTATGTGTATATGAGCTGTGTGCAGTCAGCGGACCACGGCTCACAGCAGGACATTGTATTTTTATTTATTTTTTTCCTGACCAGGCTCGTCTGAGAGAACAGTGTCCTGGCGCTCTCACCTCTGCCACACTTCCTCCAGACTACAACTGTTAATGCCATATAGTGTTGTCACGATATGAAATTTTCAAACTCTATTTCAGTACTGAGGAATAGACTTGATACTAAATAACGATTCTGATACCACAATGATAAAAACACTCTTTATTTATACAATTGAATGCCATTTTCAACATAATAGTACTTTCCTTTATATTATCATGTGGTGCTACATTTGTGCAATCCCTCTGTTGCCTAGGTAAGTTCCATAGTGGTCCACAGGCTTATCCTTGTTCTTATACAGCCACATTCTAAAGCTACTCAGGAAAGGTTAATTTCTGTCCCGTGAATGTTATTAGCATCGATACTTGTTCAAATGACTATCTAGGTTCGATACCAGTTTTAGTATCGATTAGTATCTGATTTTTGATGCTTCTGATGACCCCACTGCCATACAAGGACCTTCATTTGACATTTTCACTTCAAAATACACAGTTTTAATTCCCAAGGCCCAGTGACTAGTAGTTTAATGAGAGTCCCTTTAATCAAGTTGCTTAGTACCATTTTACTCTAATTAGACATTGTGTCTATTAAAAGCTCTCTGGAAGTGGGTGTTAGCATGCTAGTTTTTGTTAGCTTTACAAAACAAAACTCTGGTTTCTGAAAGTGCTTCTAAACTCATTGTGGTGAGTAATTAGGAATGTGTGGAGATGAGGAATAACTTTGGACCACTGAAAAACATTTAAAATGAAAAGCAGGTACAGCACTTTTAAAGATCTAATTTCAAATCAATTTAAATGCCCTCCATTCTGTTATAATATTGTCTTCAGAGCACAACTCTAAACCATGTTACTCTCCACATGTGCTTGTATTGCAGCATGGCCCAGATACCGGGTGCTCCGTGTGCAGGAGCTTGGTCAGTACAACCTGGAGATCCTGTCTGCAGACCTATCTGACGACGCCCAGTATGAGTGCCAAGCCCCCGACGCTGCCTTGAGGTCCAGACGAGCCAAACTCACCCTCCTCAGTAAGTCTAAGGGCAATCAATCCCGCAGTGCAAAGTGGTGTTAGTGTTACAGAGAGACAAGGCGATAGCCAATGGTTTTATCATTTGATTTATGGACAGTTTTAAGGTCCATTCAAAATTTCTGCCATCTTATTAGCAAATATAATATCCTGATATTCTATTGTATATAGACTGTGCTCTTACTGTTATAAAAAAGTACTACAATCACAATGTAACCTGGGTTGCCAGTGCCTTAAAGTGGACCTATTATGCAAAATTAACTTATAATAGTTTCCGCTTCTCAATTTCCGCTTCACAATTTTTCAACCTTGAAGTCTGAGCAGACTTGTTTCTTTTATGAACTTGTTTTAGATCAATATTGACATTTAAAATGTCCAAATTATACTACAATGATCCAAGGATAGATATACATAATAACCATACAGCAGACAAAAGACAGATGTCTCCTTTAAGAGCATGTGTTTATCTGCTAATGTACCTGGCTTATAATTAAAGTTTTCCGCAGTATATGACCAAGTCTATATATTAATATCTCTGCTTTGTTTCCCTGCAGTCCCCCCAGATGACCCGGTCATAGACGGTGGCCCCGAAGTGCTGCTGAACGCTGGGGAGTCGTACAACCTGAGCTGTGTGTCCCGAGGGGCCAAACCTGCCTCTGTCATCGAGTGGCTGAAGGACGGCCTGCCAACAGAGGGCGCTGTCAGTGTCACGGTAAGGATAACATAATGCATTGCACATTAGATTTATTTGTCTATCTTTGTCGATTTCATTTCATAGAGATCCAACTTAGCCAGTGATAAAGCATTGTCAATACCATTCAAAGCACAGAACATATTGTATGTATAAAACATGTAGCTACAGTCATTAACATTTTAGTGATTGGATAAAATGGATGGTAGCTTATTTTATCACATGAAAAAGTAAATTGTCAAAAAGTACTGAAAGCGAGTGTCTGCAGTGTGTTCTCCTACTGGTTTCAATAAGGTACTACAATCACTACAAAAATTCCAGAAATGTTCCAAAAACATCCATGGGAACTGACTAGGGAATTTTGTGAATTGTCTAAATTATATTCAAATATATTCTTCCTATTTGAACAACTAAACATATTTAATGGAAAATATATTGCCTCCCAGTATTACAGTTAATCCAACAAGAGCCAAATGAGCTTCCATTAACTTTATAAAACTGGTCGCACTGATGAACGAATGGCTGCAGGTGTTAGGGTTTAGGTAGAGTCGTTTTAGGTTGATTTCAGTCTGACTTTAGTCATAGGAACTTGAGAGACTTGTGAGGCTCATTGTACTTTCTGATTGGAGTATCATCATAAGAAACAACCAAAGCAAACCAAGTGAAAACAGCAACAACTTGGCCATCATGTCCAATGTTTTCGTAATTAAGAATATACCAATATTACCATTGAAATTTGATTTTGAAATTGAAATTTTGATGTTTACCTTGTATACAAGAACATAGATAGCTGAAGGGCAAATCCAGAATGATATCTGTATTTTTTTATACACACTGATATTAGTTTGGTCCCCATGTCCTCCATTGGTCTCAAGCCCGGTAAAACATGATCATGCAATCAGATTTCTTTTTTCTTTTCAGTGACACATGAGAAACGATAGTAGCTCATTGTTCACCTATGATTTACAAATAAAATCAAATTGATCTCACCTCCGATTAACAGAGTTTAGTGCTTCACTCATTCATTTGGCAAAAATCCGCAATGTTTTTCAACCTCCTGTGAATTTTTTTTTCCTTTATTTCCAATACGGACAGACCATGCATGTCCCGATCAGCTAATCAACCTCTCAATCAGACCCATTTGAAAACGGGAAGATTCGCCAGTGACCAGACTCACATCTTCGTAAAGTTTTGAAGAAGTGTGTATTCTGGATCCCAGGCAACATGTTTATGATATTTAAAATAAAATATCAGCATACCCTCCTTTTAAAAAAAGAAATAGCTTTATATTATGGCCCTGTATTAATAATAGTAATACCTTTCATTTATATGGTACTATGCATGTGTGTGAACTATACAGGAGGTGCTTCCGGACAGAAAAAGGGTAACTACGCGGAGCTACCTGCCTGTCCATCCGGTGGATACTGACACTGGGAGGAACTTCAGCTGTGTGACCACCAACCAAGCCGTGCCCACAGGCAAAAGCACAACTGTCACACTCAACGTGCACCGTAAGAACAATGCAATACTTCATACTATACTGTGTGCTACAACTATATGAGGAGCATTTTTCTGAATGCTCTTAAGGTGCATATGGTAGATTACACTACACATTTTACTAGAACATAGTTAACATTATTCTATTTAAAATTCAAGAAGTCTTACCTCTGGCTTTGACCTGGTTTTGTCTTGGATTGCAGGTAATTTTGTTCAGTTTTGTTCTGGATAAAACCTGGATTAACCCTAGTTTAGTTCAAGTTTAGGGTTTTGTCCTGGTTTTGTCTTGTTTTAGCTCTGATTGGGATTTTGTGGGGGTTAGACCTGGTTTTCTTAAGACCTGATTTGGTCCTTGCCTAGTCCTTACTTTAAATGATTAAGTCCAATCATCACCTTGATTAAGACCTAGTTTGGCCTAGTTTCAGTTCTGCTTTAGCTATGATTACAAGTGCTAGGTATCTACGGGTCCCAAAAAGATGAATTTTCAATTGTGAAAAGTCCTGAAAATATTGCCTATAACCAGGAAGCTGAACTTATGAATACCCATGACTTAATTGTCCTCTCTTCTAGATCCTCCCACAGTGACCTTGTCCATAGAGCCCCGGTCGGTTTTGGAGGGGGACCGCGTCACCTTTACCTGCCAAGCCCACGCCAACCCTCCCATCATGGGCTACAGGTCTGTGCCACACCATACCTCTATCCCCTGTATGTTCCAGACTCAGGGTCACCAGATTTTCAGCGAGCAACAAGCAAATTTACTTCTTTTTTATTAACACAACCAACATAAACATAACAAAACAAGAGGCGCTTGACAAGCCTGGGAAATTAAATTATACATTTAAATAGATACATAATATATAAGGAGAATTATTGCAACTAAATAAAAACAAACACAAAGTGAGGTGCAGGGGAAAAATAATACTTAACTGTTAAATATGATGTGATAGGTCTTGTACAGATGGTATGTTTTGATAGCTTTTTTTTTTCACATTTTCTTGCCAGTATAATAAGACTTTGTATGAGAAGAGAAAGGACTTTTGTTATGGGTGGCTTATAAAAGTAAAAGAAATAGTATTTATTGGAAGCTTTGTTTAGTATTTTTTTTTCTGATAATGGCAAAATCAGGTATTGTTTAAATTGTTTAATATATTGAAAAAAATTAAATGATAAGTCGCTATAAAGAAGCAGACATGGCAACCAGGTCTGAAGGGTTTATTCTTGTGTTTTTGTCACAGATGGGCGAAGGGCGGTGTAGTGCTACAGGGGGCACGGGAGAGCGTCTTCACCACTAAAGCTGACCACTCCTTCTTCACTGAGCCTGTGTCCTGTCTGGTGTTCAATGCTGTGGGCAAGACCAACGTCAGCATCCTGGTCGACGTGCACTGTGAGTCCCGTTACATATCTCAAATTAGGGTTGAGCAATATGCCAAAAATTACAATTAAACACAATTTTTCTTCACATTGAACAATCTGCTTTTTTATTCAATTTTATTTTGTCTTATTGAAAATAAATCAGACTATATTTTAATATAAACAAAGCACATTTCTTGGATTGGTTGTAGACCTTTACATTAAAAAGACCCAAGTTGATCATTGGCCCATTAGAACTAACTGATAACACTTAATCTGGCCATTTAAAAGTTATCAACAAGTAATGGAATCATTGATAACTGTTTAACCCCAATAGTGTTGGATGCTATTGTTGCTGATACAGCGCGGTTGCAGACTTTTCCATTACCGTAACTCCACATGTAAATTCAAATGACATCTCAAAGCACAGGCATGGGGCTCTTTAAATATTTTACTGTCATTACGGTAATGTACTTACATTGTCCCTTGAAGCTGACGAATCAGAGCACAGGTGCCATGGGGATTTTCCCAGTCAGTTATTCGATGCGCCAAAGAAAAAATACCGATGGATATGTAAAATAGTGGTAGTTGTGTGAAAAAATGAGGTATATTCTGATACTTCCTTTACTTTACATTCTGATACTTCCTTTTATGGCTAAAAAAAGAATAAAAGACTAGTAGTTTAATATTCACTCAGTCCTAATACTCATGGACATAATAGTGGATTAAAAAAATTACTACAGCTATAGCTGTTAGAAAAAAAATCTGAATTTAGATTTCCAAGAGTCATTCTTAGATTTTCTTTCATAACCAGAATACTTTGCACAAGTCAGTGAACAGGCATTATCCAGAGCTATTACTTCAAATATTAGAAACCTTACGGTGCATTGACATTGTGGTATCAGGGGTGTTGGGATTTTGCAAGCATTTGCATGATGTGTTTGAGCATACACACTCCAGGCGTAAAATTCCAGAATTGAAAAATCTTAACTTTTTGCCAAGTTTGCTAACATGTCTCAAGCGTTGGCCCTTAAATGAAAAAGTGTCGAACTAGCAACTTTGACGCCACAGTCTGAATTTAGCATAACTTCAATCCATATTCTGAGTAGGTTACAAATATTTTAATACTCAGATGTATGCTTTGTTAAATTTTATATCCTCTATGTCCACAGTTGGTCCGATCCTGCTAGTCGAGCCTCAGCCCAAGACAGTGGACGTGGACTCAGACGTGACCCTCAACTGTAAATGGGCCGGCAACCCTCCTCTCACCCTCACCTGGTTTAAGAAGGGCTCCAACATGGTGAGGGCAGCTTCTGTTAACATCTGGTTTAGTCCTGCTTAGTCCTGGTTTAGTCCTTGTTTAGTCCTGGTGTAGTCCTAGTTTAGTAAATGGGCTGGGAACCCTCTCCTCAGTCTAGCCTGGTTCAACAGCTCCTACATGGTGAGCATTCAGGGATAACTTCTGGTTTATATCTAGTTTAATCCCGATTGAGTCCTGGTTTAGACATGTTTAAAATCAGATTTGGTCTTGACTTGGATCTAGTTTAGTCCTGATTTAGTCCTAGTTTTCTTCTGGTGTGTACCTGGTTTGGTCCTGGTTTAGACTTGTATTAGTTCTGGTTTAGTCCAAATTCAGGCCTGGTTTAGTTCTTGTTTAGATCTGGCTTAGTTCTGGTTTGATTCTTTGTTTAGACTGGTTTATTGTTGTCTCTGGCTGATTATAGTGTAGGCTATGATTGTGTAACTGTGTATGCAACTGCAGCCAGAGAGACCAAGACAAATATATATGCCATTGGGGACAATAAAACTGATCTTATCTTGTTTAGTCCTGGTTTAGTCCTGGTTTAGTCATGCTATAGTCCAGATTAACTTGATTTAGTGGGTTGGGAACCCATTCTCAATTGTCCCCTGATTTGAGATGAGTGGTGAGGCTTTCAGGAATACTTTGATTAGCCTACAAACTGGTTACAAACTATTCAACATAGTTATTGAATACTGGATGACAAATGTGTGCATTCTGACGGAGGTGCCTTAGCCCACACATGTGGCTATATGCTCTACTCAGGTTAAGCCTCTCTTTTAGACCTCATTTTATATTTAGAAAAATCCACACATGCTAATTTTCCAGCGGATTTGGTTGCTAGGTAACTGTCCAACTGTAATAATAGGTTAAAAGCCTTGTGAGTTCATCAGGGGTCAGAGAGGAGGATAACCAAGAGGTTTATTGTTTATTGTTTATTGATAGGATCCTCATTAGCACAGACAAGCAGCCGCTATTCTTCCTGGGGTCCAATTAAAAGAATTAGACAAAAATATTTACATTTCAGCCATATAAAAGTTAATTAATACAAAATGGATAAATATACATTTTAAATAGTAAAATGTTTCAGTACCCTCATTAACAGCATATAAAAGATCATTAATCAGTCCTTATTATCATACAATTAGCAGAATATTAGTGCAACTAATCCAAGTCCCATATCAAATCCAGAACATTTATAACACTGCAGAAATAGTTCGTTTAGGACATATTTGACCCGAAGAATTCTTTCAGTAATATGCGGATGTTTTGTCATCATGATATTTTTAACAAAGGGTAGTAATGAGTAGGATAGTCTATCTTGCACTGACAACCATTTCTCAAGCTTGACTTTGGTGCCTGTTCCATAGTCACAGCATAACACCATATGGGTTGCTCGGCTTTGTATGATCTGTAATCTTTTTAATACTTCCGTTGCAACATTTGACCATAGTGCTGGTCATTTTCATTTATCCATCTTATCTCTTCCTTTAGTGGAATCATCAGCGTACATAGTAATTTTAGCTTTATTATAAATATAGACATTACTATAAATATTGTGTAGCAATGGTCCAAAGCAGCCATCTTGTGGAATCCCACATGTTACTTTTTTTTTTTATTTGAGTACTAGCCATTGAAAAAAACTGACTGTATTCTATCACTCAAATAATTTCTGAACCACAATAATGCTGTATTCTCTCCTATTTTTGCAGCTGCAATTCATGATTGAGTACATCAAATGCAGCCGGATAATCTAACATAATTGTTCCCACCAACCTTTTCCTGTCTTTCTATTAACCAGTCATAAGTTATTTGGATCATAGCTTTAGCAGTTGAGTAGCCTTTATAAGCATGTTGATAATCATTGAATAAGTTATTTTTGTGGAAGTAGTCATAGACCTGTTCGAATACAGTTACAGTCCATTACTTTAGCTAGGACTGCCAATAAACTCATTTTGACTATTGACTATTTGACTAGTGACTGTTTTGCCTTTAAGTTTCTTATCTTTGGGTTATGGGATTACTCTTACCTTTTTTGTAGTCCTGTAGACAGTTTCCATTACTGAGACTTAAGTTTATTATATGACAAACTTCCAGAGCTATCACCTCAGCTGATACCACCCATGCCTGGTGGCTTATTTTTTAGATTTTTGAGAGTTTTTATATGTTTAAATTTAAATGTGTTAATTTTATTTTAATAATGTAGTTTTCTTTTGTTCTTCTTTAATTAAGTAATTTCTTTATTTGCGATATTTAATCCAGTCCTCATTTCCTGAAGAAGAGGCTGTTTCATTTGCCTACTGTTTGCTTCATTATCTAGCCACAGTGGTTTTTTTTGTTTGTTTGTTTTTTTAATAGTGAACCTCCTGATGAGAACATATTTATCTACAATTGACACAAAAATATTGTTTAATTTTGTTATTGCTTCATCAACGCTATTCTGAACAGTAGCTCGTCTAATTTCCTCAGTAAAGTTATTTTTAATAAACCTTTTATGAGATCTTTGGTCCTGGACTCTCTATCTTGGCTTTCCTGGCTGTAAAAATTATCATCACTGTATCCCACTGGAATACTGAAGTATTTGTTCATAGGACTTATTCAGTGTAGTTCTCATTTATATAGATCTTCATTTTCCTTTTAGCTTTTTGACTCTTTGAAGGTGGTCACAGAGAAAATCTGTTTTTAGGTGTTCTGTATTCAGATTTTGTGATGATTTCTTTGTTTGGTCCAGGTGCTGAGTAACAGTAACCAGCTATACCTGAAGTCTGTTAGCCAGGCGGACGCAGGCCAGTACGTGTGCAAAGCCATTGTGCCCAGGATTGGCGTGGGAGAGACAGAGGTCACGCTCACAGTCAATGGTAAAGATACTTTTCATTTTACTAATGAGCTTAGATGTAGGGATGCACCAATTCGATACTGTCATTGGATATTGGCCACTGAAAAAGCTTTTGGATCAGATATTGGCTTCCAAATGTCGGTTCAGCTGATATCTTGGTTGGGCATATCATTTAATGTAAAAAGTCTCATAATGTTTGAATTTTAATTTATACAAAATTTTTAGTTACTTGAGAGATAAATAACAGCTACATAACACAATTGAATCAGTTTATTGGTTAATATCAGGTATTGGCAAATACTTAAGGCCATTGTATTGGAAACAGTACCAAAAAGCTGGATCGGTGCACCCCTACTTAGATGTACATGTCCATATGAAAAGCACTAATAAAAGCTATCATATATTACAAGTTAACATGGGTATGTCATCAGGAAAAGTTGTCATAATAAAACAAGCACACAACAGAGGTAATAGAGGTACAGATTATAGAGGTAAAGGCAGGATTTGTGGCAATAGTTTTACAATGGAACTTCAACAGATTTCACCAAACATTTAAATATAAAGGACACATACACGTTTTTCTCATTCTCAGTATATGGACAGACCATGCCTCTGGAGGTTCTGAGCTTGCACTCTATGAGCTGCAGAGGCTGCACTAGCCCTGATTAATAATTGGCTGTAGGTGCTGGAGTTTAGGTAGTGATCATTCAGATCAGAGAATATCCTTTTACATTTCTTTTCAACTTTAGTCATAAAATTATTGTCCTGAGAACCAAAACACCAAACATGAACAAGTATAAACAAACTTGACCTTCATGTCCATTGTTTTTTAATTAAAAATAAGTCAACAGTACAACATGTTTACCTTGTTTTTGGGAACTATTTCTTTGTTCATTATTTCTATTTTTGTAGGGGACATACCCCACCTTTAAGTCTGAAATACTTAAGTATGAGTGCAGTTACTTTAGAAGGAAGTCACTCAAGTCCAAGTAAAATGTTGACACACAAATAAATAGTCTAGTAAAAAAGTATTTACTACCAATAATAATAGGCTAATAGTACGCAAGTAGCAGTAGAAAGCAGTGTTTTAAAAGTATTTTGAGAAAAATTGTTTATGAAGTTAAGTTAATCAGTTTTTTTTTTACCTCTGGCAGTAACTTTAGTTTTATTATAAAGATCTCAACTTCCCTGAGGTCATTGAAAGGTCACTAAAAGCTCCCCACTCAAAACCAATCCATCTCCTGAAGCACATATTTTGAATTTAAATATTAGTGAATCTAGTGTTCCTAAATGCATTTTACTGGTACTTGTTCCCTTTTCCTCATATAATCTTTTGTGTGACATTGCAGGCCCTCCCATCATCTCCAGTGACCCGGTACAGTATGCGGTCAGGGGCGAGAGAGGGGAGGTGAAATGCTACATCGCCAGCACTCCTCCTCCGGACAAAATTGTACGTACAATTCTTCAATTATTCTGTCTAAAAAAAAAACATTGAAAGCCTCTCTCGATATTAGCATACATTATTAAGTCTACAGGGAAAAGCTTTGCAGTTAGCACACACTAAGCTTGGTCTAAAGTAGCAGCATGTTGCTGCTAAATGGTGTTAGCTTGTAGCGCTTTTAGTCCCTGTCGCTGGTACTTTTATGAGGGGTGAGTCACGTAGAAAATACCAGAATGCTACTTTCTAAACAAACCCACCAGACATGCCAGGTGTCCTACGTCACAAGCTTGTTAATATGGAAAGCTACAGGGAGTAACTGCCTGCTTGGTTAATGCAGTAAATTTGATATAGCTTAGTTTTAAAGGTGTAGTGTGTAACCTTTCCAGAGGAGGATTCACCACCTGGTGGTTTCTATAGAGACATGATTGCATACTCTAGAATGTTCCACAGTATGGCATTAAAAGTTTCTATCTCCACGGAGACAAGCGCACGCCACCAGGCAGTTTACAGGTCAGATCTGTGGAGAGGTGAGCCCAGTCACAAAAGGTTAAAAATACTTTTTTAGCATTCCAATAAACTGATCAACTGACTATGAACAGTTAAGCTCTAAATCAAAATCTAAAATCTAAAATACATTTAAATACATAGTGTGAATGTAATTTCTTGTAAACTGACTGGTGACATGTCGTTTTTAGTTCAGTAATACCATACTGATAAAATAAAAATAATGTTTCAGCGTGATGTTACATGATTATCTTTTCTAAAATAAACAATATAAAATTATATTAAACTAAACTCAACAATAAAATAAACAGTTGGTCTGGTTATGGTTTAATTTATAAGTTCACAACTCAACACTACTCAACCACACAATGGTATACTAACCCATTTTTCTATTCCCTTTAGATTATCTTTTCCCCCAAATCACTCAAAACTCTCTTCCCTCTCTTTCTATTTTATCTTTAGCTGAAAACAAAAGCCCCTCCATTACATCCAACTGTACCCCTCCTCCCTCTCTTCCTACCACTACCCCGCTAATGCAGAAAGCTAGCACTAAGCTCAGAAAAAGCCTTATAAAATATACACCAGCGCTGTCCCAGTAAGCGCCACTGCCTGGATTCTTTTCTAAGTGGCTAGATTATAGAAACATGTGCCTTATCCATAATTAAAACTACAGTACAGAGGCCTCGATGGTGAATAAAACAAAACACTTTTAGTGCTTCTCAAGCTAACAAAGTGCGGTGAGATGGGAGCGGTAGTATTTACATGTTAACGTGTAAAGCTAGCATGTTCGTTGCTAGTATTGTGTGTCTGTTTAGTTGTTAGAAATCGTGTAGCGCTCACCCTGACAGAGGAGGGTATCCGCACAAGTAGGATAGGCTAAAAGAAAATACTAGTGACATGGTAAATGGGAATGTGGATGTTGTGGGTATAAGTGGAGGCCTGCTTTCGAGGAAATACAGTGAACGGATATGAGGAATGTAGGGGTACAGTTTTTAAGCATCACTTCAGTAGGCCTGTCACGATTATACATTTTTTGAAGTGTGATATATAGCTCAAATAAATATAGACAAAGCATGATAATACTGAAACAAATTTATGCCGCTGTACCAGATTTATCCCCAAATTCTATACTATTATAAATGTACAGGGCAAACCAGGTGTTTGTAATCAAAAACACCTGGCTGTAATCAGGCCAGTCTTTTGTGATGTCACCAACTACTGGAAATTGTAGAGGCCACTGGAGGCAGCACACACTTAGATTTAGGTGTTTTTGACCAGAGAGCTGCAAATTTACCTAGTTTACACTAAAATTAAAACACTCACATGAACACCACAAAACACATATTCCAGATTTACGTTCTTTTCAGTAATACCTCTGTAATACCACATATCAGATCAGTCTTGTACTGACTCTGTCTCCCCCATCCCCCCTCCAGGTGTGGGCGTGGAAAGAGAACGTGTGGGAGAAGGAGAGGGGCACCCTGCTGGAGCGCTACACTGTGGAGCAGAGCCGCCCCAGCCCAGAGGGGGGTGGTGTGCTCTCCACCCTGACTATCAACAATGTCATGGAGTCCGACTTCCAGTCCACCTATAACTGTACCGCCTGGAACGCCTTTGGACCCGGGACCATGATCATCACGCTGGAGGAGACAGGTGAGAGACAGTCACTACTTTTACTACATCTCAGTGGGACTATCCTGGTTAACTGAATGCAGTCAATAAAAATAAAATGATTAATAAATTAATAAAACCAAGCCAGCCAGAAATAAACAATTAACTGGCCTAATCCATTGTAAACAGATTTTCCTAAATGCATTTAAATACTGGAAATATGACTGAGATGTCATGAATCTAAATAATCCCAAATGACTGGAGAAGATGATACATTCTCGGATACCTGCTGCATGTAACTACGCAGTCCGCTTTACATTAGGGGTGGAGTCGCTGAGACTTTGCAATGCAAGGGATAAAAAACTGCCAGACCTGTGTTTGGACATCTGCTCACTAATTTTAGGTCAGAAATGATGACAAACTATAGCTTCTACATCCAGCACCCACTGAGCACATGTTGCTTTGTTTTGGGCCGCTATGTCAAAGTGAAAATTAAACTTACTGGAGACTCAATGTATAGCCTATTTATGCAGACTTGGAGAGAAAAAAAGTTGCGAGTAACACAGTTCCTAGCATATCTGAAAATCAAAAGCTCAACGTAAATAAGACGTTGCTTATTTATTTATGCTAAAAGTGTGGTTATATGTATGGTAGCAGTTATAGCGTCGAAGTTTTAGCAAACTTACTACAAGCGCCTTAACTCCTTGTATCTCCCTTTTGTATGTATATGGTTCTTTGACATTCTATAGACTGGGACAAGAGTTACAAGGTTTTGCGGCGAAAACAAGAATGAAGCAACATAAATAATTTTCAAAACGTGAAATATTGTTGGTTGTTACAAATACTTGGGGAAACGAGTTGAAATGACTTGTATTCTATGGCTGTAGTCCTCTAGTCTTTTATTCGATTAATTGCCCGATGGTGTCTTAATGGACTAAAATTTGTATCAATTGACAATTATTATTATTTTTTTTATTATAAGGATTTATATGGGACAACAGCAGATTTTTCCCATTCAAACTATATAATATTTAGTTTTTAATTGTTAATAGCTATGGCAACTGTACAAATATTTCATCATTCTGAAACCCATGGAAAGAAGACCTTAACCTTAACAAAGAAAGGCATGTATTCATTAATTAGAGGCTAAAGCAAGCCTAAATTAGATAACCAAACTAAATCAGGACTGATTTAGGTCTACCTGTTCTAAACTAGTAATAAACCAGGAATAAACCATGGCTAAAATAAAATATCTTCTGGGTATTATGTACAAGAATCTTTATATAGCCCTAATTTTCATACTAGTGTAACCCCCCTCTCCCCTCCCTCTCTCTCTCCCTGTGCAGAGGAGGTCCCAGTGGGCATCATCGCTGGGGGCACTGTAGGCTCCACCATCCTGCTCTTCATCTTTTTACTGGTGCTGGTGCTCATCTTCTACAGGCAGCGCAAAGGCAGTGAGTCAGCCCTGCATACATCACACTAAAGTATACTACACAGTACATATTCACATGAGGTCACTAGTCACTTAGAGTCCCTTTCACACATGCAACTTGACCCAGGAATTAGCTGCATTTTGCCAGAATGTGTGAAGAAAGACAGAACTGATTTCTCTGCATTTTTGGTCTGGCAATTTCCTAAGTAAATTACCAGAAATATGCGGGGAAGGCTTACGTGTGCGTAAAGCGTTATTCACAAAATAATTTATCCTCAGAATTCTGTTCTGAACTTGAATTCCATTAAGCATAACTTAAACAAAATATATCATGAAACACTTAGACTTCTTTCCTAAAGTTACAGTATGTAACTTTTTTGCCAAAAAGCAGACTATAATAAAAATATGTTGTTTTTTTTTTCATTTTCGATGTGTTTATTGCACTGAAAAACATGCATCCTTACTGTGAGCATGCTTGCACCTCCAAAAATCTGACTTTTTTTGCCTGAAGGAGGGCATGCTACTGCTTGTTTCCATGGAAATGTTGTTCCAAAGTATGGCTTTAATTTTTTATTTCCATGGAATCAAGCAGGTAACGTGACACCCTAGTAGGTTACATACTGTTATACTATTTTAATAAGAATTTTATGGAAATCTCTTAATTAAATATACATAAAATTCACATGACTTAATGAGGAAAATATTTGCTATACATTACTTTTCGTATATATAAATTTTTCTCATTTTATTAACGTTTATTTGAGATTCTTTAAGAAGGCAAAATGCTAACACCCACATTTTCCCTTTGCTGTACATTAGAATCCAGTGCTCCTACTTCCCTCCTACCCTGCACTACCTCTACGCACAATCCTCCATACATACTGTATATTGATGTATACATTTCATTAGGACTCACTCGGAGGACCTGAAAGCTTATTATTAAATCTCCCTTTGACTTGCCCCTCCTGTTGCTGGTGAAAACACTGGGGCGGGCGTACGTGTACATTTGTGTGTGAGGCGGCCATGCTGAATCGTGCGGGCATGTTTTTCTTCTAGGTCGCCGCGGGGTAACGCTGGGGAAACCTGACATTAAGGTGGAGACCATAAACAAGGAGAGCCACAGCCTGGAGGAGGACTCTGGGAGCGTGTCCACTGCATCGCGCATGGTCAAGGCTATGTACTCGGTGAGCAGGGGGGCTACACTAACATACTAACATGTACCTGTGTGGATAAGCAAACAAAACAATTTTTAAGGATGTAACAAGAAAATTCAATATATCAGGGTCAAGGTCCTAATAGTACAATGGTTTACTATGTTTCATTGGATTGTGCCACTGTGTCAATCTTAAAGCCATAGTATGTAACTTTTTTGCTAAAGATAGACTTTTTTTCATTATGGATGTTTTTATTCCACTGAAAAAAACATGTGTCTTTACAGTGAATGGGCTTGCATCTCCACTCTTAGGTGGCTTGGAGGAGGGCATAGTCCTGCTTGTTTCCATGGAAATGATGTTCTTTTGGATATAATATTCTGCAGTATAGCATTCTATTTATCTCCATTGAGAATGTCCCGAAGTATGGTTTTAAATTTAACTGTTTCCATGGAATCATGCAGTTGACTTAGTTTCCACCTCCAGAAAGTTCCGTATTATCACTGTAAATTGATCACATACTGGTTAATTTACAGAAATGGCAGGATGCCTTAATAACATCTCAGCATGGCACAATTTAAACTAAAAGTCTCCTTACACTTCTTACACATTTTTGAAACTTAATTATGTTATTCATATTTTAATATAATTATTGTATGTATAGCTCAGATTTTTTTTGTTTCTAAACTTAAAATATACATTTTGAATGTCAAGATCATAAACGTCATGTATTTTAAATGATCTTCATTTTGAACTTGCAATGAAAATAACATTTATATTAGAGGCGGTCAAAATATGGCATGGTATATGGTATGTCATTTACAGGTATTTAAAATGTTGAGTATATTGAGTTTATTGACTGGTATTTCAAAAGCTGCAAAAGGAATCGATAAAAAAAAGAACTAGTCTCCCAATCAAGGCTATAATGTGATATTTCTAGGCTTTTGTGGTTAAAAGTGCTGTGCATGATTTTTACTCTCTTAAAAATATGAAAAACAGAATTAGTTCATTTTAAACTGCTCCAAAGTTATTCCTTACTCACCTTATGCAATCTGAGCATCCTAATTATTCACCAGTGACTTTATAAATACTTATTACAACTTTCATTGCCAAGAGCAGAATTTTGATGTCTCCGCAATGCAACTAGCATGCTGACATTCTTTTTATATCAAGAGCAATTCATACGATATATTAGTACTGAGACAAAACACATTTTACTCAAATGCATGAAAAAACAAATCAGGTTTAGACATTTAGAAGCACATTTATTACTAATTATTGCCCACCCCTAAATTACATGATATTTCTATGACATTTCTTTAATATAACTCATAAAATCACATGCTAACCTAGGTTTTCTTCCTCACTTCATTTGTGTCAATAACTGAGCATCGCTTGTAACCTGTTATTGTCATTCTAATGGGCTCTTGTTCTCTTGTCCTCTCACACCTCTTTTGTTTACTGTTTTGTTTTTGTTTTTGTTTTTTGTTTGTTCTTTTGGTTCCTTTTGTTTTGACGCCTCAGTTTCTGCCCTCTGTGTCCTTCTCTCCCTCCAACCAGCCGTTCAAAGACGACATGGAGCTGAAGACTGAGCTGCGCAGTGACACGCTGGACACACGCCAGGAGTACGACCTCAAGGTTAGCTGCTAGCCGTTAGCAATAGCTCTTATTTAAAGGTCTTATATTACTTAAAACTGATTCTTGTGAGCTTTAAGCCATGTTAAAATATTGTTACATCCTCAAAAACATACCTGGGCTTTGTGTCATTAACACATGTTCAAGTAATCCTTTTTTGTTAATCTGTCTACATCTCCAAAGTTGCAAAATGCTCTTTTACACCTTGTGATGTCATGTAGCAGTAGTTTTCAAGTTAACAGCTACCTTTTGCCTTTAGTTCAATAGAAATTGGCAATTCTAGAGCTGAAATCATCCAAATGATTCTAGTGAAAGTGTATGGAGTTTAAAAATACAGTGGAGTACTTCCTGGATTACCACATGACATCACAAGGTGGAACAGAGTGTTTTCCGTTTGAGACAAGAACACTAAATATGCAGGATTTGCGTTAAGCATGTGTGAATGAAACAAAACAAACTTCAGATATGCTTTTTATTAGAATACATAGATCATAAATAAAGTAATATGGGTCCTTTAAAAAGCATATAACGAGTGCTCATTTCACTAAAACATATTTAACATACAAAATAAATAAAAGTACATTTATTTATAAGTATTACAAGTATTATAAGTATTACGCAAACTCATTGTGATTATTTTATCTCTCAAATTTCATTGTGCAGGGGTTAGCAGTTAGGATTAGGATATTAAGTTGTTACTAAGCCTGAATCATTTTTGATAAACTTTTTCTTCTTCATGTTTTATTAAGGCCAATCAGGTGTTATTACCATTTTTCACTCAAATTTGAGTAATCCTAGACATGTTTCAGTTATGCGTGTTTCAATTATGTGGCGTGATTTTAAAGGTGGACCTTAACCTAAATAAAATTAAATCTGACCTCTTATGTAGCACTGCTGACTCTGTGCTGGGGTAGTGACCATGGACATGTGCGTTGAAAAGAGTGATGCTTTTAACCCTATTCACAAATCTATCGTCACCCTTTTGTGAAAGCGTAACCATACCCTCTAGTGGTGGAACTCAAATCTGCATCTCTGATAAAGAAAACAGATTCCATTATTCATCATTCATATGCTAGCCTTCTTAAAATAAATTCAGTTGGTAATTATCTGTACATTCAGTTCATAAAATGTAGTAGTTATCTTAATTACTTCTACTTCATAACCCAAAACAGTTGCAGACCCGACACTTTCTTTATGCCTGCCATAGAGATGTGATTATACTAAGCAAAAATTGTGAAAAATGCATAAAAATGCATAATGTAGTTAATTTTGTGCATGATTGGCTCATTTATGTTGACACAGTGTGCTCAGCTGGTTTAGCTAGCAAAAATTTGTAGCTAAACAGTTCACTGAAAGTATTTGCTGCATCAAAAGAGAGAGCGCGGCCGTCACTTCCAGCAGAGACAAATTTTTTGTGAGAAGCCCAAATCACATTAGGTCTGAGTGCACTGAGTCTGGGTGAGAACCAGAGAGCGGGTTTGGAAATGTAACCTACTTGAACTGGAAGCTGCTCTGCATGTTAGCATTAGCAATAGGTCTAGTAGTAGTACTATAGCTATCTTAGCTCCATGTGCATTTAGTCAGCCTTAACATATCCCTTAACAAAACTTTCTCTAATGGCTACTTTAGGTATTTATAGATTCAAACACTCTACTGTTAAAATGTTTCTTTCCTCATGTTGGTTAATATATACTTGCTTTTTACAGTAAATCTTTGAATACAAACTTGACCTGTAACTGTCCCCTCTCTCCTCTCCACACACAGGACCCCACCAACGGATACTACAACGTGCGAGCGTCCACTCATGACGAGGGCCGGCCCGCGTCCCGCTCCACTGTGCACTACTCTGACTACCGCTCCCCGACAGGCACACCAGGGGGTGCTGCCTCCATCAGCAGCAGTGCAGGGGGCTCAGGAGCCACGGCCAGCGGAGGGGCCCCAGGACCCCTCACTTCCCCGGGACGTCCCCAGCCCTGCTATGACCCCCGCCCCCCCTCCAGGCTGTCTCACATTAGCTATGCCCAGTTCAACACCTTCACCCGCGGGGGTCAGAGCCAGCAGGGCCCCTCCAACCCTGGGCCCTCGGCCGCAGACTTCCCTCCCGACTGCAGCCTATTGGACTCCACCTCACAACTGGCCTACGACAACTATGGATACCCGTCCCACTACCAGCCCTACCGGATGGGGTTTGCCCCATCCAGCCTGGCCCCTCTGGAGGCCGGCCCCTCCTATGAGATGTATGGAGTGGGCACGCCCGCAGTGAGCGTGTCCCCCGGGGCACCTGCTCCATCAGGCCCTGACACTGGACTGGGCAAATACGGCAGCTCCACACGCTTCTCCTACACCTCCCAGCACTCCGACTACTCCCATAGCCGCCACACGCAGAGGATGCAGACGCACGTGTGAGGCCAGCAGGGGGCATCAGCACACATCACCACACACATACACCACATCCACAGTGTTACATACAGAGCCATGCACAGACTGAGCAGGAGGACACAGAGACATGACTTATGAGACAGGGAGGGACAAAGTCACTCCCAGTGTAAATGTGAGCTCTGCAGAGCGGACAGCGCGTCACAATCAGGACGGAGCAGAGGGACCCGAGGCCCCTGTGTGAGGGGCCATTGTACATGAAGAGAACTGTCAGTATGGTACATACAGATCTGGAGAAACCTCAACAGTCCACGTCACGTCTGGCCACCATTTTAAGTTAGTTTGGGGTGTCTGACGTAGAGCACATACCAGAGTCCAGAGGCTGTGTGCCCGTGGACCATGAGGGGGGAGGGAGGGCGGGGTCATCTTTTGCACTGCATTGACAGTATTCATGCTTAGGCGTCCCGTATATCTGTGTAATGTCTTTTTATTTGCACACAAGATTAGAGCTTTGTATTCTATTTTTAACATTACAAATTATTTTTATCAATGTAAACATTTATGTGTGTCTGGACCAAAAGTGGAGGTAGTGCACTTATAGGCCTGGCCTGTAGTTCACTGAGTGGTGCCAACAGCCACCTGCAGGTGGCGCTTTACCCCGAGGCTTTGAGTGTCCACAGAACCTAGTGCCAAGAGTCCATGTAGTTTCACCTCAGACGTGTGTATATGCAGTAGACTCCTTGTATGGCCCTGTTACCACGGTTACCAGGCGCTGTGGGGCCTTGATCATTCATCCCAGCCTGGTGCAGAGGACACAGAGGCCTTAGGAGACATGACCATGAGCCATTCTCATCGTCTGTGTGGGGCCAGAGTGCACCGGAGGTTCAATGAAGGCTGTCACTATATTGACCTGTGTGAGTGTGTGTTAGAGAGAGAGAGAGAATGCGTGTGTGTCTGTGTGGGGCAGCTCACTCGCCCCTCTGTACAGCCTATACTGTCATAGACATTTGTATGCAGCACACTGTACTGTTTCTTTGAGAATGTTCAGTGTGCTGCATGTGTGAGTGTGAGCGTGCACATGAACGTGCATGTGAGCGTGCATGTGAGCGTGCACGTGAGTGTGTACGTGTGTGCAGCTTCAGTATACTGTCATATCATTTGTCACTCCTGTTCTATACTTTTATAATACCTCTGGTAGGATGTATCCTGTATTATTGTGTCTTTGAATTTAGAACGACTCTAATGCTTATCTTATCGTACTGTTCTTCGTAGCAGAGAAACTGTTCAAAAGATGTACAACAAGCGTTATCAAACTCTCATTTTTTATTTCATTATCTTCAATATTTTTTAAAAATGGTATGTAATTATTTTTCCACAGTATTACATAAATAAAAGCACTGTTTTTTTATTAAACGTTTTGGTATTTCTTGACATAATGTTCAATTCTATTTATAAATTATGAACTATATTAGCAATCGTCAGCCAAATTAAAGTGGTAGTGCGCACATTCTGTTGACTTGATCGAATGGATTAAGCATAGGATGCCACTTGGACTTGTAAGGTTAGTGACTTGGTACTGTGTTTTTAGTGTTATATTTTAAAATAACTGGAACATGTGCCTCTTTACTTCTCTATTTGTGACAGGATTTCATATAAATTGTAAAATACTACCTGTATTTTGTCATTTGATATAGAGACTTGAATGGACTTGAAACTCAAGGAGGTTGAGGATGTTGGCCAAAGACTGATTTTGTTTTATCTATTACAGCATTTCTTTGTTAAAACACTGTCTGTGCAAAATAAATATGAAATAGACCAGTTTTTATCAAATTAGTTAATATCTCAAATGAATTGCATAGCCTAAACAAGTTTCCTTGCTCTAAACTGGCAACAAACGTGTAGTACTGTAATTTAACAAAAGATGTAAAAAAAAATTAAAAATTAATCTAATAAAAATTAATAATAATAATAATAATAATAATAATAATAATAATAATAATAATAATAATAATAATAATAATAATAATAATAATAATAATAATAATAATAATAACAAAAATAAAATAAACAAACCACCAGATTTAGTTCCTGGTCTAGTTCTAGTTTTTAGAAGATCTGTGTGCACGTAATAATTACATTGTCCTCGGGTTGGCGGTCTCACGGTAAAAACCTCTTTATAACAACCCCAGAAGAATCCTCTTACGTCACAGTTTGAGCCAAGATGGCGGCCACGATGCTGAGGTCGCTCTCCAGGCTCGGACGTCCTTCAGCCAAAATCATTGCACATAACGGTTTCCTCAGTCCCAGCTGCACCGTGCTACAAAGCAGGTAAAGCAAAACAATGTGAAATTCTGAAGATCTGGGGTTTTGGTAGCTTTTTAACGCGTCTGTCATTGCATCTGTCAGCCCAAGTGCTAAAGCTAGCCGGCATGCTACTAAGCCGACAGTAGATTCTAATAACAGAGTGACCTACTGCTTGCAGAAACTATCTTATCATCGATTCTTTATTGTAGAAGCGATTTGACGTTGCTGCATGATGCTTGACTTATAAAACGTATTTAATAGTGTGAGTTGACTGTTCACAGGCTAAAGCTAAGGGTTGTTTACAAGTTGGCTGTCAGTCAACTTCTCTTACAAAATCCCCGCATGTGCATTTGATAATCGAGCAGCCCGACTACAGTTTGAACATTTAAATAATAATACTAATAATACGTAAAAATTCTTTCTATTGCAAATTAAAGATGTCTTGTGTCTGTGACACTGAGTCTGATACACAAACACACGCTGTTCTTTAGTAGTATTAATGTAAAATATCGTTGTGTATTAATTAAATAGTAATAGTTTTAACTGTCTAAATTGTTTTTAATAAATAGATTTGAAAAGAAATGCACACATGTTAAAATCCACAACCTCCACCTTCTGGTCTCATTACTTTGCATGCAATTACTGGTATTTTTATTAGTCAGAAATGTCTCCAAAAATGCATTCTTCTGAGTGGAGTTGCCTCTCCACTGATCTGACCTGTAACTTGGCCCTGGAGCATCACCTGCTTTTCTCTGATGTCGTTCTGTAGAGCATTCCAAGCAAAGCAATTGGGTTATCAGAAGTATTGAATCAGCTTCTAATCTATGGTAAAACTAGTATTGAAACTAGATACTCATTTGGGCAAGTATCAATACAAAAAAAGCCACATTCGCAGCACAGAAATGAACCTTTCCTGAATAGCTTTACAATGATATTGAGCTCTATTAGAACAAGTATAAGACCACATAGACTAGTATACGCCCATAGTCCACTATGGAACCTACCTGGACGACTGAAGGATTACACAGATATAAGGCCACATGGTAATATAAGAGAAAGTACTATGATTTAATGTTGAAAATCACATTCTATTGTATAAAGAAAAAGTGTTTCTAATGATTGTGGTCAGAGTCAATATTGAGTATTGAGTCTACCCCAGTGTCGGAATAGAGTTTGAAATTTTAGTTTTGTGACAACACTACTTGATAGCAGGCTGTCACATTATATAATACAAAAACACACTAGCTGTTAGCTTGTATAATTTGTATTACCAGTAGTGAATATTGCCCTTTATGTGAGTTGTTTTCTGTGTGTGCAGGCAGAAGCAATGGCAGCCTGATGTGGAGTGGACTGAGCAGTTTGCTGGAGCAGTCATGTATCCCACTGCTCTTAACGAGAAGTGGACACCTCCTCCATGGAATGGTATCATGCATTTGATTTGTCTTTTTAGTCTATAGTCTACCAGTAAATCAGGGACATTTCTGTGACTAGGAATTTCCGAATGTAAAAATGTACATTTCACTGAGAAGAAAATCAACTTGAACAACAATGACTGCTTGTATAAAATACAAAATAATAAAATGTTGCACTTGGTGAAATCCTGAGACTGAGAAGTTTTTCAAAGTATTTTGTAATTATAATAATGCTAATCATGCATCAGATTTATATAGCACTTTTCAACAGAGCATTCTGTGCATTATTCGTTCATTCTACAGTCTGTGATGATAAGCTACTATTATAGCCACAGCTGCCTTGGGGTAGACTGATGGAAGCAAGGCTGCCAGTCTGCACCATTGACACCTCCGACCACCACCCACAGTCTTTCCAAGGACACAACAGCAGTTTAGCCAATGGCAACCCACTGTAGCATTTACAATGTGGCATTGGGCTGGGTCAAGGCAAGAAGAATTAATAGGGTATTAAACATTACCAGGACATAGGAAGTCTATAATTAATTTATATTGACCTCATGAGCAGGTTACAACGAAATACTGTTTACATATTTGTAAATGTCATATTTTGAATGCTTTATATGTATATATAGTCTGCTTCAGTCAAACTTAGGCTTGTAAACTAAAACAAACAAATAAGAAAACAGTTTAAATGCATTATTGGTTTTACTTCATCAGTTATCAGTGACACATCTCCATATGATCAGTTACTGGTATTGGTTGAAAATTTCATTATCACTAAATAGAAATACAGGCAAAACAATATCATCCAGCAAGTGGCTACACTTCTACAAGAAAAGCTACACGGTGCATCTTTTAAAAGAAAAGTTACACAGTGCACCTTTTAATATGCAAATCTAATAACATTTAAGTGACTGTACGTAATGTGAAACCATTCTCTTCCCCATAGATGTAGACCCTCCTGCTGAGAAAGACTTGTCTAACCTGACCATAAACTTTGGCCCCCAGCACCCGGCAGCTCACGGGGTGCTGCGGTTGGTCATGGAGCTGAGCGGGGAGTCGGTCAAAAAGTGTGACCCCCACATCGGCCTGCTGCACCGGGGCACAGAGAAGCTCATTGAATACAAGACATACCTGCAGGTACCAGCCAGCATACATGATTTAAAGTAGAACTAACTAAAGACGAAATCCACTTTCAATCACAAAAGACTGCCCTGGTTACAGCCAGGTGTTTCTGATTACAATTGACTGCAGGCATAGTTTAAAGTCTTGATGTCTGTTAGATAAATCACACTGTTCCTTATATCTCCAGACTCTGCCCCTCCCACCTCACTCTCTTTAGTCCTCCAGGTACTGCCCAGTTAAGCCACTTTTGAAATGTGGTTGTGGGAGGATTTTAGGCGTCTTACAATGGTGTTCCATCATCATTACTTTACTTATTGTTGTATTTAGATTGATTCATGTATGTTTGACTCATCTAGAATTTGGGGATTGAGTGCGCTGAAGAAAAAAATAGTTTTTAGCAACCCCTCATCCCCACCCACTTCCCTGTTTTAACTAGTTCTCTTGGTAATGGTTGCAGTGGCCCTGCTCTCTTTGCTTGATTTAGGAGTCACTAAATTGCATTTCATTGTTTTTTTTGTTTTTTTACCTAACAATGACAATGACACTAAATAAAATCTAATCTTCAAAAATGTCACATAGCAATTTTTCAACGATAAAACATGCAAATATATAGTAGCATTTCACTCTAGGTAGCACAAGCTTTAAAGAGGTGCGGCTTATCAATTAAAAAAACAGGAAGTCACTAGTTCCATATCTATTATTAAACCCTTTTAGATCAATATTGCAGTTTATGGACATAATATAAAATTATGATCTATGTTATAGTTACTTACTTGTTACTAAAAAAAACATGTTCTGTGTTTTATTGCATTATATTGGAAGACTTTTAATGATTGAATTGACCCTGGGATGGTGGCTGAGTGGTCTGGCAATAAAAGCATTGGATCTGAGCTTAGCCTTTGGTGGATCATGAAATTAATATTGGAATATATTACTGAATGTAGGAATGTGTTACTCTGTGCAAATGTACTTTGAACAATAGTTACAAAGCTAGATTTAAAATGTGTAAGTCTTTTTAGTATAGGATGCATAGGGATAAGGGAATAAAATGCTATACAAATGTTGATATTAAATGATTTTATCAATTTAATCATAAAAATTTCAGAATTATATTTTAGAAGCAAAAATAAACACGTTAATAATAAATGCAATCTTTTCATTCAAATCTCAATTACTTTTAAATTATAGAATATAAAAGTACATACAAAAAAATGTTCAAACTAGTTTTTATGTCGCATGAAAAAATAGGATTTTTAATTAAGAAAAATTGATATGATATTTTTACATTTTCTTTGTCAACATTTGAGACAATGTTAAATGGTCTCTTCTCAAAACTTAAAGAAGCTAAATTTGACCTTTGTAGGCATGGAAGTGAAGAAATAGTGGTTTTACCACTACCTCACACATTTCACCAGAATAAGTCGTGTCTAATTTTATAAAGGGTAAGTTGGTTCATTCAGAGAAGTCCCCTGTTGGGTCACTTCTTGTTTTTTTTCCTACAGGCCCTACCATACTTTGACCGCCTTGACTACGTGTCCATGATGTGTAATGAGGAGGCCTACTCTCTGGCTGTGGAGAAACTGCTCAACATCCAGGCCCCTCCCCGCGCCCAGTGGATCCGAGGTAGGGGAAAGATATATCAATTTGTGATTTTTCTGACAAGCATGATGAGATTTGCGATGTATGTAAGTATACCACAATACTAAAATTTCCAACTATTTCGATACTAAGAAATAGTCTCGAACTCAGTACTAATACCACAAAGATAATCAAAACTCTTTTTTTAGACAACAGAATGTGATTTTCAACATTTAATCATAGTACTTTCTTTTAGAATGTGACCTTATTTCTGTGTAATCCCTCAGTTGTCCATGTAGGCTTCATAGTGGTCTACTAGTCTATGTGGTCTTATGTGGTCTTATACTTGTTCTGATACACCTCAAGATCATTCTAAAGCTATTCAGGAAAAGTTAATCATTTCTGCCCTGTGAATGTTTTTTGTTTTTTTTGTTTTTTTTTAAGCTCAAATGAGTATCTAGTTTTGATACTGGTTTTAGTGTCTGATTTTAAATGCTTTGAACAGAATCCTACTACTAGGGTTGTCAAAAGTTCAAATTGTAAACATGTCCAGAAGAACTGACCATAATATAACCAATACAAGAATCACATTTCAGAACATGTTAATACAGATCTAAACTACAAATTTAGTGTTTTTCTGTAGATTAAAACAAATATTATGTTGTTTGTGGGGGAAATTATGCTATCCCAAAAAAATGCAGCCATTGTGATTTGCTAATTGTGATTTGCTAATTGTGATTTGCTAATTGCGATGAATCTTGCAGTCCTAATCAGAGGTACATACATACATACATACATACATACATACATACATACATACATACATACATACATACATACATACATACATACATACATAAGTCAGAATTTAAGTTAGTGGTACTAGTTTTTGGAATAATTTAAGATGCACTTAGTAAGTTTTCAGGTGAGGGGTGTACCTGCTTGTCTCTATGGACATTTCCCACAGTTATTTTACATTTACTAGTGAATTTCTGTATGGTTGTTTCTTGCCATATGTATGTTGTGTCGCCATGTTTTGCGATATACACTACCAGTCAAAAATTTGGACACACATTTTTTTGCCTTTATTTTTGTTTAATACTAATTTAGATTCTCATTTAAAGCCTGTGTTTCTTCATTTCCATCACTGTTATATTTTTTATTTATAGATTCTCATTGAAGGCATCAAACATATCAATGAACATTTATGGAATGTAGTAAACATAAAATAACTCAAAATGACTCAACATGTTTTAGATTAAAAATAAATAAATATATATATATATATATATATATATATATATATATATAGCCACCCTTTGGTTTGAACCCTGGTTTGCACTTTTGCATTCCTTTACCCTGACATGGCACACCTGTAAAGTGAAAACTTTTCACTAGACTTCAGTCAAAGGCATTGAATTAGAAGATGTGTCCAAACTTTAGACTGGTTCTGTATTTTGTATAGCCCTAATATATAATTCCTTTTGCACAGTGCTGTACGGTGAGCTGACACGCATCCTTAACCACATCATGGCCATCACCACCCACGCGCTGGACATCGGAGCCATGACACCCTTCTTCTGGATGTTTGAGGAGAGGGAGAAAGTAAGACACCGCAACCTCCTGTGCAATAGTAAATCTCTGTTAATCTGCTTCTATTTATTCTTATTTGTTTCCTAGATGTTTGAGTTTTACGAGAGAGTTTCCGGGGCCCGAATGCACGCTGCTTATGTACGACCTGGAGGGGTGCACCAGGTGAGTCCCTACATTCTCAAATAAGGGTATAAAGATCCCCCTTTAAAGCACCTACATACCAAAATTTGCAATATTTTTATCTAGAAGGATTTGTTATCAAATTCTAAACTAGTTGTTTAAGTTTTAGCACAAAATAAAATGAAGCACAATTAGGTTTACTGAAATACTAAATGAGATATTTTTGGATCTAAATTTCTTTTTATAGTTTTTGTGCACATAAAATGCTTCATTTATAAAGGAAAACATTATATGATTAAACACATTTGAACAACTTAAATGATAAAAATGATTATTGTCAGGGCAGCATATAATGAGCACAGCACAAAATCTGTTACTTGTTGTCCTTTTAATAAAAATTTTGTTTTTGACATTTGAATCTAGTACTATAGTAAATGTGTGACTGTTTCAGGATTTGCCGTTGGGCCTGATGGACGACATCTATGAGTGGTGCAAGAACTTTTCCATCCGGATTGATGAAGTGGAAGAGGTCAGTTTTCATTTGTCTACAACTGAATTCACTAACCAAAATTCACTTTTAGTTGCTCAGACGTTTCAAAATGGAACTGCATGATCATTTATCACGATCAAAATTGCAATTTGATTGGATGCAATTTGCAAATCACAAAGGCTGCATTGTTTTAAGCACCATAATTTCCTCTAGAGACAACTAAATCTCCTGTCTTGTTCTGCAAGAAAAACTGCTAACCCTGTAGTTAAGATCTGTACAAAAATGTTCAAATCAATTCCTAAATAATGGATAAAGGAAAATCTGTCTGTAAGCATTTTAATTCTGGACCATGTTCTATGTTATCTTTTTGTAATGTTTTGCAGTTGCCTTCTGTAGCACCTTTGCCGATATCCTGCAACTGTTACATTAATATGCACTGTCACTATCAAATAAATAAAAGGCAAGGCAAGTTTATTTGTGTAGCACAATTTGCACACAAAGTAATACAAAATGCTTCAGAGAATAAGAAGCATAAGGCATTACAATCACGATACAACAAATCAGAACATAAATAATCACAAATAATCATCATAAAATTAACATTAAAAGAGAACAGTGCAGAATAAAAACCTTTCAGTCATATGCACAGCTAAACAGAACAGTTTTGAGCCTGGATTTAAACATCGTCAAAGTAGAGGCCTGTCTCACATCTTCAGGAAGACTGTTCCAGGTTTTAGCTGCAGAAAACTGTAAAAATGTGGTATCAGTGATCATTCATTTAAGCATTTACCTATTTCTAGCATGAATGTGTTCCCAGATGCTGACCAACAATCGTATTTGGAAGAATCGAACTGTGGACATTGGGGTGGTATCTACAGAGGATGCTCTCAACTATGGATTCAGGTTCAAATTTTTCAAGTCTCCTCCTGCTTTTATAATTCTGTAGATTAAAAAATTATATATTTTGAGTACTACCATTCAAAACATCTTTTTTTTTTCTTTGTTTACCACTTTCTACAATATGTAAACATATGGATGGCATCAAATTTATGATGCATAATGTTAAATAACTTGAATATTTTATATACAAATCTTCAAAGTAGCCACCCTTTATCTTGTTAACTGTGCTGCAAACACTTGACCTTCTCTCAATGAGCTTCATAATGAAGTCTCCTGAAATAGTTTTCACTTCACAGCTGTGCCTTGTCAGGGTAAAGGAATACCAAAGTGCAAACCAGAGTTCAAAGCGTGACTATTTAAATAAAAAAAAAAAAATCTGAAACAAATTAAGTTATTTTGAGTTATTTCTTGTTTAGTACATTCCATATGTGTTCATTCACAATTTTGATGCCCTCATTGAGAATCTATAATGTAAATAATCATGGAAATAAAGAAGAAACATAAATTAAAAAGTGTGCCCAAACTTTTGAGTGGTAGTGTAAATTTATTTTTTTCTCCCCAGTGGAGTGATGCTGCGAGGCTCTGGAATCAAATGGGATCTGAGAAAATCGCAACCTTATGACAAATATGACGAGGTGGAGTTTGATGTGCCCATCGGGACTAATGGAGACTGCTACGACAGGTGAAGACGATTTAGACTGATTTGATATAGGATAGAAAAGCATTCATTCTTCACTGAAGAATGAATGCTTTTCTGTTTTAAAGAATCCATATCATGCAGAATTGACTGAGTATTTTCCCATGTTGTATTGTCGTCCACTCATCAAACCATGGAGTTGTATTTTGCTCCATTTACATGTTTCATTAATCCACTAATTCATAATTGACTACTTTGGGAACTCAAAAATTCTCAGTTTGCATTTTGCCTAGATTGTTGCATCATAGGACTTTTCTTTGCATGGTGATGATGGCTTATGGGCTTAAAACTAAGTCTGCTGTCAAATTTTATTCACAATGAATGCATGGCTCTATTAGCATAGCTACCTAGCCTAAGACTTAATTTGTTTACTTTTCCATTGTAATGGGGATGGGAAGTGCCCCATTGGAAACGGAGTTATTGTATTTAACAAATTAAGACATTATTATAAGTTAGAAAATTTGAAATACTTGTCCCAAAGTGACCAAAAGCATGTTTAAAAGGGAATTAAAGACACAAGAATACATACTTTACCCACAACCACTTTTCAAATAAATCTGTTAAACTGGGAAGTACCTGGAAGTCTAAAGAAACGAGTGAGGTTGGAGGATTGTTGTGATCTGGACATATTAGGAACAGTTTGTCAAACCGGTATCCACACTTCAACTCTTCAAACTCTCTAATCAGAAACATTTGGCTGTAATCAGAGCAGGCTTTCCTGATTCACCAGGTGCTGGAAATTGCAGAGACCACTGAAGGCAGAACAACCTTAGATTCAGGTGTTTTTGCCTAGTTTGCTCTAAAGTTGCCAAAAATGACTAGGAGCAGTAGATAATTAGGATTTATGTTAAGATTTGGATCAGTCTGCAGGAAAAGAATCTAAGTCAATCTAATGTCTCCACAAAGCATATAAACGTGTGTGTGTTGGGTGGTGTGTGTTGTGCAGATACCTGTGCCGAGTGGAAGAGATGAGACAGTCCCTCAGAATCATGCTCCAGGCCCTGAATAAGATGCCCGAGGGGGAGATCAAGGTGGATGACGCCAAGGTGGCCCCCCCAAAGAGAGCAGAGATGAAGGTACAGTACGCACTTTATTTTGCCCTCCTACCCACTTTGACTTCTGACTGCTATTTGTGTTTGTTTTTCCACTTTGTTAAGCGCTAATCACATTCGTTTAAATAGGAAACTAGAGAAAGGTATTGCTAAAATATGATATTAAGTAGGTTGATCCATGGGTTTCAGAATGATGAAAAATTAGGACTGTTGCCATAGCAATGAACTATATGAACAAAATATTTTATCTTTTGAATGGTGAAAATGTCACATGATAGGAAGCTGAAATCAAGGAACAGCTTTTTTTGCTCTAAAGATTGGCAGCCCTTTGCAAAATCACACAACCGGGAGTGGGGGTTCAACCAATGTGTTTTTAAACTATACACCTTTACTCTAACCATTTGGATAATTACAGCCCTGGAATTGCCAATCTATACTGCATCAAAGGTAAAAGGTAGCTGTTAACTTGAAAACAACCACTTAATGACATCACAAGGTGGAACAGAGCATTTTGAGCTTTGCAGATGACAGACTAATTATTCATATATATATATATATATATATATATTTATATATATATATATATATATATAATATTTTTTCCATGAAGATATTTTTTATCTAAATGTTCAATATGGCATTAAACAGATCTGCATGTGTTTTGACCATTAAACTTAAACATTAAAAAATAAATGCTATTCTTACTGCAATCTAGAACTTGCACTAGAACTGTGGAACCTTTAAGGCAAAGCAGTAAAATCTCCATGGAGACGAGCAGTATAGTACTTTACATCTAAGTTACATAGTGGACCTTTAACAAAATGAAAAGATACAATCTGTACATTTGTCAGTTGAAGAACAACACTGACTCCACCAAAATATTTATTTTGGTCAGATTGTGTTACAATAAAGCTCAGGTCAACATCTAACTTGAGTAACAGAACTTCGGACACAGCAGAGCCTACACTGGCATCACACCCCCAGAGAATGTCAATGACATGAGCTGCTAAGTATCAAAAGCCTTGTTGTGAACATGTATCCCAGTAAAGGGTTAACTTCACCTCCTTCACCGCATAAGTCAGTTTCCTGTTCCTCTTGTCTCTCACATGCCTCTTGTTTGTGCTGTGCCTCCACAGACTTCCATGGAATCTCTCATCCACCACTTTAAGTTGTACACAGAGGGCTACCAGGTCCCTCCTGGGGCCACCTACACCGCCGTGGAGGCTCCTAAGGTCAGCACTTGTTATAAAAGTAAACCAAAGCTGACATGTATACAACAATAATGCCTTTTTACTTCCTGGTTGAACATGGGCAGCAGATGTGACATATGTAGAGTTCTGTTACCCAGTAACCATAATGTAAACAAGGGCAAAAACACAATAGTTATAATTAGACACACTACAACACCTTTATTTTGTTAAAGTAATGTTTATACAGTCAGAAAAATGTCTTCCTTGTGTGTAAATTCTGGGTAGAATTTTCCATGTTGGTGACATGGGTAGAGGAATTCTATTTTAAAACTCATCGCTACTTCCTGTATTTTTTCACTTTTCTTTTTTCAACTTTTTTCCACATCATTGTTTCATATCTGTCACGTGGCAAATATTTATCACAAATATTATTAAACCATAATTAGAAAATATGCAGTACTCTCATAAGTCTGAATATTGTATAATTTAGTACATAGCATGTGCCTCTAATATGAATTCATATAAATGTTTGTGGATTTGCTAGGGTGAGTTTGGAGTGTACTTGGTGTCTGACGGCTCGAGCAGACCCTACCGCTGCAAGATCAAAGCCCCTGGATTTGCTCACTTGGTATGGACTCCACTATGCTGAAAAAGAATAGAAACCAAAACCTTTTGTATATGTATAAATATGAATATAAAATTATTCTTTAAGTGATTTTTGATGAATATAACAAGCGATTTGTGTTCAATATAACAGAATTCAGAACTCTTAAAAGGCTGTGTACGCAATTTATTTCCCAGACATTTGAGTAAAATTTGTCTTGCCCCAGTACAGATATATTGTGTAAGCATCACAGTCAATAATTGGGATAAGTGACAAATAACTTCCACTGCCAACTGTTTAAAATAAACTAGTTCTGTTTTTCATATTTTGAAGGTAGTAAAAATCAGGCACAGTGCCTTTTTAAGTTTTTAAAGTTCTGTTTACAGAAGATACCGTAGCATTTTATTTTATGTGGCATTAACTTGAACATAACTGTGTCTTTATTTTGTTTGTTTCCTCAGGCTGGGTTAGACAAAATGGCCAAAGGACATATGCTGGCTGATGTAGTAGCTATTATTGGTAAGAATTTCAGAAGGAAATTAATATACTATACTAAACTTTAATGCAGATCTATTATGGAAAATTGACTTTTCAGAGCTTTTAACCATATTATAGTTGTTCCCCTCACCATTTACTCATTCAAAGTTGTATTTGGAGTGATTTGTGCATTTTTGAGCAATCTTTAATCGCTTATTTTCAAGACGCCATATTGATGATCAATCCCCATTTTCACCGCCACTGGCATATGCCCACTGCTTTGTACTTTCTTCAATTTTATTTTCTTAATCTGTGATACGCAATGGATTTGGTAGCGCTTGGAGTCATTTTGGTACAAATGGAAAAAAAATCATTGCTCGCTAGTGTGATCTGCAGTTAACCATTGGAGGTGCAGACTCTTTTGTGGTGACCTTTACAGTTATGTCAACTCCCATTGGACACCACAGTTTTCTGAGGTGGAAGTCAGCGGAGTTGTGTTTTTTATTAAGTCGTTTTAGATGAATATTGCTATTTAACATAATGATCTAAAGGTGTCATAGATTATCGCTATAAAACAGATAAAAGTAACGGCATACTTTAAAGAAGACCTATTGCACTTTTGTCTGCATATTAATAACATTATGGGAGAGATTATTCAACGTCTCTATACTCTGCACTTTTCTTGTACTGAACTACTATCATTTTGGCCGCTATAGCTAAGTTGGTGATGGTTCTGCCATTTGTTGTCTTTTGGCAAGACACTTTCATAACAATAATGCATCAATGCATTATTTATTCAGTCCACACCTGTTGTTACCATTGTAGCCACAGCTGCCCTGTGGTAGACTGACAGAAACAAGGCTACCAATCACCCACACACCACAATCATACACAGAGAAGGTGTCTTGCCAATGCTATGCACTTATAGCTCTCAGCTAAAATCTAAACAAGGGCTGTTAGGTTGGTGGATGAGCTTTCTGACCACTAAGCTAGAAAATGCTTAAAAAATGAAAAAATGCTTCTCTACACAGTACTACCATTACTGCGATTTAGCAACTTTCCTGGATGACTGAGGGATTAGATTACATCACTGCTACTTCTATTACTACTACAACTAATACGACTGTTTGTTCTTGTCTTTTAGGCACACAGGACATAGTGTTTGGTGAAGTTGACCGCTGAAGAGAGAACTGCTATCTGTCTCTTCCTGTTCACAATTCAGCCTGCTTTTGTTTGATGTCTTCTAATTTTACTGTACAATGCTCAAAAAATGAATATACCTAATAAATATTTTACAACTCCACATCTTTGGTCCTCTGGTTTAATTTAAACACTTTTAAAACATGTTTTCTAATACTTTTTCTGAAGTGTTGGCATTGTGTGTTTTTTTTTTTTTTTTTTGAGGTTTTCTTTTTAAAGGGGAGTGGTCTGACGAGATCTGAGAGAGATGGACTTCAAGCTGCCGACCACAACTTCCCTTTAAGCTAGCAAGCTATGCGGTAACACTAGAGGCAAACAAGTAGAAGAGCCAGAGCCAGCCCAGCAGACGTCCTTGCCGCGTCCTTAAATCCACTCAGAGTGCTCCTCAATCAGTCAGTCCAGTGTCCAAGCATGGGGCGCCATGGTCCTCTAGCTCTTGCCCTCCCGCTGTGGATGTGCTTTGGAAGAGCAGGTGAGTGCAAAGATCAGACCATTTTATTATACTTCACTTTTAGTAATGTCAATGGGACTCTCCTGTTTGAATGTCTATTTTAAGCGGTTCCCAGTTGAGACAACAGCACAAATCAAACTGTACATTAGCATACATTTATACAATTATAAGAATTTCTTAGCTAAAACGGTTGCAAAATATTGTTTAAATTAATGCAAAAGGGTTTGGAAATTAGATCTAAGAATTTCAAATAAAAAGTAGTAAATTCCAAGGTTGAAGGATAACTTGTATTTGACAAAAATTCTATGATTGCATGATTGTTATTTATGGCCTTGATTTTCAACCAGTGTGTCGGGGAACACTAGTGCTCCTTAGTCTAATTTGAGTACATTGGCATATCTTATCCGAAAAATAAAAATTGATACTGGTGAGGGTTTTGTTTTAAGAACTAGACGGTACACAGGACACTACACTTGGTATTTTTCCCCCTCTAAAAGATGTGTTCAACCAAAATTCAACTCAAAAAGATTGCATTACATTCCATAAATCTGGGTTTGGTTTGTTATTCTATGAAAAATATAATCTGGAGTTGTATGTTAAAACTAACCCTGTACTTTTTTCTATAGACATATCACAATTTTTTTTTTTGTATTAGTTTAGCAGTTCATATTTTACTTTTCTCTCAAATGCTAACGACGGGTATAAAAGGTCCACTTAAAGAAATATAGTGCAGATTCAAAATATTTGCATTTTCATATTTTTCAGTAGTTAAATGTCCAACTATTTAACAACTACTTTGATTAAAAAAGAGAGGGGAAAAAAATGAAATAAGAATAATTTTATAAACTAGATTTTGTACAGTGTTTTGAGAAAGCTTTGACTGGTCAGTCTGCAAACAGGAAATGTGGTGTTTCACACTCAACTTCTTGGAACTGAATGTGAAAGGCTCTTTATACAACTTTATGTTTAATTTATAATTTTTTATTTGTGTCTTCCTACTTTTGTAAAAACAAAATGTGAATACAAGATGGTCTCATCTATTAAAAAAAAAGGATTGCAAAGAGACAGAAAAGGGAAAAAAAGCATTTGTTAACTACGTTGTAGTATAAGGAAGGAAGCAGAGGGTATGTTATGTGGTATGGTATGTAGATATAAAAGTAGTTATAAAATATAGCAGTATTTCCCAGCTTTTTTGAGTTGAGGTACACTTTTCTTACACTAAAATATGACCAAATTACAGCAAAGAAGAAACTGCCCCGGTTTGTTTTTTGTTTTTTTTTTTCTATTTGGCAATTTTTGCTTTCTCAACTGGTTCATACGTTGTTCGGGACATTTCAAAAAGGCAACTTATTCAATCAAATGCATGTGTGAATTAACTTAACTCAAATTAAAATTTCCCCAAGGTTCCCCGACACACTGATTGAAACTCTGTGGAATATAGAATAGCCAAAGTATTTTGATACATTTTTTTTCTTCTCATATTAAGATGTTTGTACATAGAGGTATGATTTCTCACATCACGTTCATTTTACTTGATGAATAGTAATTTTAGCAGGCTGTAAAACAATTGGATGCAATGAGAACTGCATTGTTTGGAAGAAGACATTTTGAATTTTAAAATTTAAACCTCAAAACAATAACCTCAGAATCTAATTAACAGTATGAGAATGGTAAAATTTATAATTTTGAGTACCCTAATTTTAGATTCAAAAAGGCTTACTGGTATCAAATGTAAAAAATTCAATTTTTCCCATTAAAAAGATATGATATTTTGTTTTAATCTCTGTCCATGGGTTTCAGAATGATAAAAAATTTGGACGTTTGCCGTAGGGATTAACAATTTAAAACAATCTGTCATTTACCAACTGTTTACTTACCAAATGAAATAAATGTGTTCCGATAAGATTTCAACCAGATACAACATTCAAGTATTGGCATCAT